>NW_010223256.1:0-5357 GCF_000695765.1 Mesitornis unicolor | reverse complement strand
CTTCCAATTCCTGATATTCTGTGATTCTGTGTAGGACAGGGAAAGGCTTTTCTGCCAGCAAACCTGGCTACAGGGATCAAGAGGCAGCACCTTCAGTACTTCTTGAGAAACAGGGTCTCTTTCTGAGGAGATGTGCTACTTTATACCATTCTCAATCCCTTGTCTATGGATATTTTTACTCTAGTTTATCCAGAAAACTTCAGAAAAAGATTAAACTTTTGAAGTTCCGTTTCATGGCCAGTTACATGAGTAACTCACTTCTCTCATTAGCTGCACTTACAGTCTTGAATTTCTGCAAAAATTCTTTCGTTTACCATCCAAGCTAGGAGTAAAATCGCCAAGTAACCCAAGGTCATGCCAAATAAAGTATATCAGCCAGTTCCCTTCGGTACCCCTGACCACAGCATTAGCAGAGATGGTCATTTCAGTATTAATCCTTTCCATTCCCCACAGCATAGCAAAGGCCTTGGATCTTCAGAGGCATTTCAAGACCCCAGCTAGGAGGTTATCTGCTGGAGAAGCCAGAAAGGTACATGTTAGATTTGTGTTTGGTGTTTGAGCAAGTCCTGCTCTTTCTTCCTTCGACACGGTGCACAGAAAGCCTTCGATCAGGCTCCAGGATGCATTGGGTTCCTGGTGTCACTGAGAGCAGACTATGGGCCTCTTCTAACAGAGGAGCAGCCACAGCAGCGTGGGTTCCTGCCATGATTTGTTTCCATCAATAGCTTTTGAATCCATCCAAGCAGGATCCCCCTGCTCCTCTTTTCCCACTCTCCCGCATTGTGTGGTTAATAAATGCTAACCACAAACCGGATTTACAAGGCAAGCACCTCTTCATGCCCCACTATGTGCATCTGCCAGTGAATGGGATAGAAAACCACTTTCAGATCTTTGGCAGGCTTGGGAAACTGATTTTTGGGAGACTAAAATGTTAACTAAGAACACCTGAGGCGGTCTTGTCTGAACCCCTGTTTCTGCTGCATTTTGGCATCAAGAGCTTCAACTTCTAAAACATTCACAAGGATTAAGATGTAGCGGGACATCTCCCCAGTTTTGCAAGTAAAGTAAATGTAGACCTGACTTCAGTGTCTTTCCCATTTCAGCTGTGTTTTGCTCTGGGTGTCTTGGGAGATCCAACAGTGATGCTTTGGGACGAGCCATCAGTGGGCATGGACCTGCGAGGGCAGCGTCAGATGTGGTGAGCAGCCCCGTTTTGGCAGAACTGAGAAGTGTGAAACAGATTTAATAGGATGGGTCTTACCCTTCCTGGTGTAGTAACCATTGAGCAGGCAAAGGTTTCTGCCTCGGTGGCAGAGGACTTCTGTATTTTCATTTTTGCCTAATGGATAGGGGATGGGTAACGACTCACTAAACTTCTTACTCAGCAAGCAGTAAGCTCTTGCTAACCATTAGATGGAATCTTAATGATAGTGCACCAAAATTATGAGAGTAGGCTCCGGCTGAACCCATGCATTTGGTACCAAAGACAAAAATTTCTGTTTTCCTCTCAGTGTGAGAAAAAAGTTTTCATCACTTAGTTTGCTCTAGCTTTTTATCAGCATTTACCCTGAAAGTGTAAAATTTGGAGGGATGCTGACATGGCAAATTGCAACATAGCATTGACAATAACGTGTCTTCTTTAAGCAAAATAGCTGAAGTCTTTTAAATATTCATCCATGTTTTTATAATTTCATCATTTCAGTTGTTTTTTGGGGGAGGGGGACACAAACCAGGAGTTTTTTCTTTGTCTTTACTTGAGAAGTAACTGCAGTCCCTCTGTCTCCAGGAAAGTGATCCAGGCTGCCATGAAAGGCAGGGAGCGAGCAGCCGTCCTCAGCACGCAGTACCTGGAGGAGGCAGCGGCCGTGTGTGACCGAGTGGCCATCCTGGTGTCAGGGCAGCTACGGTGAGCACCAGGGTCGGCTTTTAGTCTGGGGTTTGGGGTTTTCTTTGGTTGATTTGTTTTTCCTTTTATTAATCTAATAGAAAATGTCCATTTGTTTTGTCCCACGTGTGTAATGAATATAGTTTAGTAAGGAGATATGAAGTGATGAATAAGAGGATGTACAACTGCTCTGCATATCCAGTGACTGCCTTATTTGCTGCTTATGGTGATTTAAACACTGTTTTCTCACCTCTGCAGATACATTGGTTCCCTTGAGGATCTGAAGAGTAAGTTTGGCACAAGTTACCACCTAGAAGTCAAAATGACAGACTTAGGGCAAAGTGATGCTCTCCACGCCGAAATTCTGCGCCTCTTCCCCCACGCAGCTCGACAGGAAAGGTCACTACCCCATAGCTAAACCCAGCCCCAGATAGTGCTGGGATGCTCTGTTGCTCCTACTGACTTTGCTCAATAATTCACTTGGGAGCACAGGAACTCTACAAGCACCCCCAAACCTTGGTGCCGAGTCATGAAATGATGAATTCGATTTTTTTTATTACTGTTTCAGGACTTCTTCTTTGCTTATCTACAAGCTACCAGTGGAAGATGCACTACCTCTCTCCCGGTCTTTCTCCAAGTTAGAAGCAGGTAAAAGGAAAAAAATTAATAAAGTAAGAAGATGGCTTTCAAATTGTTCGTATTGGATTGGTTTTTTAAGGATGCCTTCTCCATCCACCCGCAGCTAAACAGAATTTCAGGCTTGAGGAGTACAGCTTGTCATTGCACACTTTGCAGCAGGTACGGTGTTGTAGAAACTGCCTGTATAAAAAGAAGAAATGGCCTGTGACCAGTCTGAAAACCAGCAGACCTTGGCAATTTGGGTTATTTCTGTCATGTTGCAGGTGTTCATAGACCTCACCCGGGACCCAGAGGAATATGACCTGGATGCGGCACCCAGCGGGGCTATGGAGAGGAGACCACTTCACCCCTGAGCCCTTGGAGCCACAGAGGAAAATATTCAGAGTATTTCATCAGTGTTACTGATACATGTGGTTGGATGCAGCCCTAGGACTTGGTTATCTGTGTCGCATCACATTCAGCCCTGCACGTTTTCTAACTCACAAAGAAAAAAAAAGAATTATTATTTTAGTAAATAAAGCCTTTATCCTTTGACAAATCGATGCCTGCCATTCATCCATACTCCTGCTCTGACCAACCCGTGAAGATTTGCTGTGCTGAGGAATAACCCAGACAGAATGAATTGCTAGTCCCAAGGCAAGCACTGCGGCTGTGTGTGGCCAGCGGGGGTGGTGGTTTCTGATGTAGGGGTGCAAGGGAAGTGCTTTGGCCCAAAAAGCTGCTGTCATTGTGTGTTCCAGCTCAGGCCACCTTGGGCCATCTCTGATCCCCCACCACTGCAATCACCAAGAGAGGAAAGGACTCAGCAGGCCCTGGAAAATGTGCTGAAAACTGGCAGCTCTTAGGTCACCGTCTTTAAAAAAGCCTACTATTGTCTGGAGTCAAAATAAGATGTGCTTTGACCCAAAGTAGAGCTGGAGCAGAACAGGAGGCTGAACACGTCCTTTGGCCACAGCACTTCTGTCTGACTTGCTTTGGTGGTCAGGAAGATGGGGTGGGCTCCTCACTAGCACCCACCCTCTTGGGTGCTTGGGAGGGATGAGGACACTGGTGGGGAGATGGGGCAAGCACCAGGACCCTAAACCTGTCTGAAATCTGCCTGCCAGGGCTGGCTTTAAATAATAAATTTAAAAAAAAACCAACTAAATAAAATGGGAAAGGCTGGGCTGGGGACCTACTGGAGGACAGGGGCAGTGCCATCCTGTGAGACACAGCAGCAAGACCCTCACTCACGCCATGATCTCCCCTGGTTCACGTGGATGATGCTGGCAATGCAGGTATGGATGGTGCAGGTATGGGCAGTGCAGGCAAGGATGATGCAGATGGATGAGGTGGGCACAAACACACGTCAAGGCAATGCAGGCAGGGCTGCAGGCAGGCAGGTACCAGCAGTAGCTGCTGTGTCAGTGACGGGCTGCTCCTGCCAGGATAAGCCTCCAAAGCAGCCACCCCACACCCCTGAAAGCTGCTTTCCATATGGATTTCCATATACCAGTACCTGGTATACCCACTTCTCCACCTAAGGTTGTTTTTTTCCCTTTGCAATGAGGTGCTGAGAGAGGAAGAGAAGATTTATGCACCCAGGAGCTGTACTGGGGACAGGTCCTAACTTAATTCTGTGTCCAGACTCATTCTGCCTCTGGAGTCTGCCTAGCACTGAAACACCCGAGCATTGTTTAGATCCTAGAGGTGGTTTTTTTTCCCCACTATGCAGAGCAAATGGAAGCAGATCCAGCTCCTCCACACCCACAAGCCCAGCCCCTGTCCCAGCTCCCTCCCACCTCGGTCCATCAGCCATGAGGGGATGCTGCGGTGGGCAGCAGAGCAGCAGGTGCTCCTCAGCCATGGGATTAAATCAAACCCATTCACTTTAGAAGCAGGGAGTTAGCCAAGAGACGCTTATTTTAATGTTTACAGCATGTTTTTTCAATCAGAAGAGCTGTTGCTATCCAGAAGGCAGCACTTCATTGCTCTTCCCGTGCCGGGGCTGGCAGCACTGAAGCCATTTGCAAACACAGTCTTTGCCACTCGGAGATAAGCGGCAGTTGCTGTTTGCTCCATCATCCGTGTGCCATGGTATCGCTGGTGACTTCAGCCTCTGCTGAGAAACACAACGGGGTTTGCCAGAGAAAGGATTTTCTGTGTGGTCTGTTGTTGGCCTCGGTTTTTTCTTCTTCTCTTGGCCAGGACTCAAGAATTTCCTGAGTAACTTTTGCAGGGACTCTGCTCCAGCAGCTCCACAACAATATGGTCTCTTTGCCTTTTATGCCATAAATAAATCTGACAATCTGCCAAGGAGGAAGGGGAGAGGAAGCCAGGGAAAAGCGAGGCGATGGTGTGAGGAATGGCTTTTGGCAGAAATGCCTGAGCGAAAAACAACAACGGGTGCGTGGACAAAGGAGCACTGAGAGCCCTGGGACAACCAGCGAGTCCAGCATCTCTGCTTTTACAGGCACCCTGCAAAGGACATGCTCTGGATTCCCTTAAACCTTCCCCTTAAGGTAAGCCTTAAACATTCCTAAATAAAAAATGTTATTTAAAAGGTATGGAAACATCCAGTAATTCGTAATGCGTTGCTAATACTGGGTGAATACGCATAGGTGGGACACCAGGAATCTTTCTAACAGGCTGAGTTAAGCTTGTGATTAAGCTTAGTGACTACTTAAAGGTGACAGAGCCTTTTTAACCTTGCTTGGATATGAAATAACACACCAATGGAGTTCAGTTTGTAGCGGAGGTGTATTTCCAGGCTTTCTCAGGGTTAAGAGGATGCGGTAGCTTCTGCTCAGCTCAGTATTTTGAGTAGGATCCAGCATGTAAGAGAGGCAGATTT
>NW_010223255.1:0-5352 GCF_000695765.1 Mesitornis unicolor | reverse complement strand
GAGCATAACCCAGGGAAAGCTGCAGGGGGGGAAGCGGCTTTGATACTGATAAGGGATTTTTTTTCTTTTTATCCTCTTTCTCTCTAATAGTCTAGATAATATTATCTGTCTTTGTAAGTGGATTGATGAACGCTCTTTGATCAGACTGTTAAAACTTTTAAATAGACAAACAGCAGATTCTCCCATGTGAGGTGTGTTTCTCTAGCCCACGTAAAGGCACAAGCTGCAGTGCATCGAATTAGCGGAGCAGGCAGGCAGCCCTCCTGGGAGCCCTCACTGCATCTGCGTGAGCAGCCCCTCTGGGAAAGCCTTTTTCGGGTGCCGTTCTGGGACAGTCAAGGACAAACAGCAACAAGTGTTCCTGCAGCCCCAGCTAGTGTCTTGCTTAAAGCATAGTATCCAGTTTGGGTGGCAACAGAGGCACCAATTTAAAGACTTGTTGAAAATCTTTAAGTGGAAATCCAGCAGGAGTGAAAGCCCTCTGCCTTTGGCCTAGGAGGAGAAATACTCAGGGGACGCTGCTAAGCCTCCCTGGACAAGGGAATGAAAGCCTTCTGCCTTGTCTGCGAGAAGAGCTAAATTAGAAATCCCTGTTTGGGGGATTTCTTGGTTGAGAAAACCTGCTGGAGGCAAGTACACTACAAAAGCTACAGAGGAGCAGCCCAAATTTGGGTCAGCCTCTGCTATCATCTCTCGGCTTGCTTGAGTTGCAGTGTGGAAGCAGCCCTTTCTGTAAAGTCCAAAATACCTTTAGGGGAGCCAAAAAGATGTCAGAGCTGGCAAATTGGGTTATTCAGTGGGGACCAAACCCTTGGGGTCCAAACTCTTGCAAAACTATCCAGCAGGCAGACCTAGAATTTGCCCAATTAAAAGAGACAGCCAAGTCTAAACTTTTCTCCCAAAAATCCTTAAAATGTGCAGGAGCATGGGCTTTGTGGTTAGTGGCCAAAAGTTTAGCTGAAGAAAAACAGGCAGCCCAAGTAGAAATTCAGAAGCTAAGGGAGGAAAACAACAAACTGAAAACAGAAATAAAGGCTCAGCGTCTTCAACTAGAGGAGGCTAAAACTCAAGAAGGAGTTGTAGCTGTGGAGCAAGTGCGAAGTGTTCTCCAGTATCAACTGGTGTGTGAACAAAAAAAGGCCATTTTGAATGAAAACCAGGCATTGAAAGAAAAACTAGCTATCAGAACAAAAGCTGTAGAGGAGATGCAAGCAGCAATCCAAGTATTACTGCAAAAAATACAGATCCTAAAAGAGAAGGACACAGACTACCAAACCTGCGAGGCCAAGATAGAAAAGTTAAAAGCATTAGGGCTAAAGCACATGATAGTCACGGGCCTTACGGTAACAGCATGCCGAGGAGTTGATAAGAAGTGGGATGAAAAAAGATGGCTTAATCCAGATGACAGCCCCTCTGTAGAGGAGTGCAAGCCTGCGAGTCCGTGTTTGCAATTTTTTGAGAAGCCAGAAATGCTTAAAGCAGACCCCATTTCACTTTCCAGTGCTCAGGTGGCTGTGAAAAGAGAAGGTGGAGGAGCAGAGGGGAGAAGTCAGGGAAATGTGCAGCCACGGGCAGATTGGGTTATCGGGGGGGAAACTCCTACTGTTGAGCTGGATCAACACCTGTTCCAACCAGGGAAACCCCAGGAAGGGAGCAAGCAGTCAGCGGGGAGTGCCTGGGCAAGGGAGGATGGAGGGACTTCGGGGGGAGAAAGGGGCAACAAGGGAAGGGCAAACCCCAGGGAGAAGAGGGGCTCAGAGGTGCTGCAGACCACTGCTTCTGCCAGTGCAACCCCCCAGGTCCCTGCCTTGGAGAAAGGGAGGAAAGGAAGGTGGCAGGGCAAGAGACAGTGGCAGTATGGCGCAGCTCCCCGAGTCGTGGTACCAAATACCGTGGCCAGGAGGGAGCTAAGCTCGACACGCGTGGACATATGGAGGCAGCTCTGTAAGCACGGGGAGGATATGGCTCGCTGGGATAATGCTCCCACCAGGGTTTTGCTGGATCGCCTGCTGGAGATCAGCGGGAGAAGAGAGGGAAGCGGGCCTGAGGCCCCTGCCCTCCCCGTTGTAGTCTAGGGCAGCCAGGCCCCCCCTTCCCCGGGCTCGTGGTCAGACCAGAACTGGACCACTGGGGAAGGCTCTCGCAGTGGGAGCACTGGGGGATCGGGAGCAGAGCCCACAAGGCATCGACTCTGTCACACCTGAAGCAGAGGCACCGGGTGCAGGCTGTGGCTGATGCAAATTAAGAAGGCTCCTCTGATGGAGAAAACACAGGAGGAGAGTGATGTGGTACAGTTTGGGGTTTTTTTGCTTATTTTTACAAGAGAAACAAAGAGGGAGAAGTTGACTTTTCCAGCAAAGACAAGGAGGGCTGCAGTGAGCAGAGGCTGCTTTAGCTCTGGCACAGCCACACTGGTGCCTGTTTTTGCTGCAAGGAGTCCGGGCAGGGATACCAAACCCTGCTCAGGCTAAATTAGCAGAAGCTGTTTTGGGAAAAAAGCAAG
Organism: Mesitornis unicolor; assembly: GCF_000695765.1. Classification (NCBI taxonomy): domain Eukaryota; kingdom Metazoa; phylum Chordata; class Aves; order Mesitornithiformes; family Mesitornithidae; genus Mesitornis; species Mesitornis unicolor. The sequence continues at coordinate 2,849 of NW_010223255.1, read as the reverse complement.
CAGCTTTAAGGACTGATAAAACACTGGAGCAAGTCCAGGCTGCAATACCAACTGAGCTGCAGCGTGTGTGAGCAGCGATGTGCAGCTGTGGGACTGAGAAGGAGCTATAGGTATGAAGGACTGCGCAGGGAAGGTTATGGGACTCTCAAGCATGGCATAAAGCCTGAGAGTGAAGCAAGGAGAAAAGAATATAGTCTTCTTTCTGGCTTTTCTGTAGGCTATCCAGAAGGGTTTGGACTTAAAAAAAAAAAAAAGCACAATTTAAAAAATAACAACTGCCTGTAATAAGAGGTAAAGTAGCTAAACCAAGTGGTACAGGCAAAGCAAATTCAAAAGATACCAACACAAATGAGGCAGTTCACGCTTAGCATTAGTATTGTAACATTCAGTAGTGTGTTTTCACATAAGCATGTGGGAGTATCTGCAGGAAAGAAATTTAGGAGTGGTATCAAAAGCAAGTTAAAAAGGATTGAAACAGGGGAATGCTAAGTAACTGGTACCAATACATAGAAAGTCAGAAGCTGGAAAAATGACAGATTATGCCTGTATATATATATGTTTGAGGGGAGGGTAATCAATGACAAAATATTCTAATTGACTTGGGACAGAGTTCACTTTGGAAGCAAGAAGTTAAGCCTGTAATACATGATTCTAGTTGATGTGCTAACATCAGCATTTTTTCTTGTGGAGAAAAGGTAAAATAAATACATAAATAGACCGATCATGGTAAAGAGCATGCATTGATGTAATAGATTTTAAATTAAAATACAAAGTTCATCTGTTACAGAGAAGAGACGGAACGAACAGAAAAGAAACACAATAGAGGATCGGTAAGAAGCTGTTTAAGAACAGAAGCTAATAAATTGTATAAGAATATACAAAGATGCAGTTTATTAGATCCTTAATATCATCAAAAAGTCCTGTAGATGTAAATGATCTACTGTGGTTAACTAAGATAACTATTACTAACAATTGTTGCTGTTTTTATCTTCCATAGGTAGCACAGAAGAAGTAGAAATTCCAAATTATTAATATTATTAATTGTATATTGCTTAGTGTTTTCTTACCGGCTTTTATTTTGCTTTATTATCATATATGCATAGATTAAGGGGAAAATACAATCTTTGCTTAATCAGTTACTGTTGCTGCAGTTCAAACAAGAGAAAATTATACACAGACTGTGGTGACAAGAAAGAAATTGATCTAGTTTAAAGGTATCACTATCTCCAAATAAGGGAAACACTGTTTTCCCTGATGAGGATGGACATATCTCCTATTATCAATAGCGATTGTGATTAATAGATCAACCACATACAATGCAATGCCTGCATATGTAACATTGAAAACACATAGCTGTATCTGCAAAACATAGTATTTTGAGTACTATGAAAAGAAAGATGAACAATTCAAGCATAGAAATATCTGGTAGAATAAGTTATATTTTAAAAATATATACCATTATTGTAGCTTTACACTAGGAAAACAGTATAGTTTTGAGTCTAATTTAGAGCATCTAGGTAGAAATTGATGGTGCTGGGAAGAGTAGAAAAGTAAAGGTTCCCCTGTGATGGGAATATCTACACTACATATGTGTATGATATGTAATCATGTATCAGTCTGGTGAAAAACTTTATTTTGAGATGGAGGAGAGGATAAGATGATTTCAAAAACTTACAGCAGAAGGGTTTCCAAGATGAGAGCTGTATGCCAGCGATGATGGACAGCCCGGCAAGGTGGATGGCTCCCAGCAGCCTCTCTGGAAGGACACCAGCAAGTGGGAGGCACTTACACGTGCAAATTGCATATGAGAAGGTATCCAAACTGTTTAGTTTGGAACAGAGTTTAGCCAGATGTGAATATAAATGTGTCCTTTAGTTTCTAGTGGGTCTGTAATCACTTATGTGGAATCCAGCTGTGTTTGTCTATATACCCAGCACCAAGAAATCACCTCTGCATGTCTAAGCTGTCTGATAATACATGTGCAGTAACATAATTTTATTAGTATGATTTTAATTATACAATGCTTTTAGAAGTGACACTAAAATTACTAGAAGAGTTTTAACTGTGTACTACATGAAACACAGTAACATTTGGTTTAGGTTTTGAGCCTTTGTCGCAGATAACAGAGCATCCATTTGTAACATTCATAGTCCTACAGGCAGTGAAACAAGCCACCAAAGCAAGGTTTGCAGTACATGATAAGAGAGAGCAAGTTGCTCTTGCTACTACCGCAATAAAAGATGCCAACCACTATTTTTGGTGTAAATCCCTCCTTAGCAGGCATCCTATCAGCTACTGAAATTTTTAACTAGTTTGTAGAGTCTAGAAGCATAATCCTGGGTATTGTAAGAGTATAGTTAATTGTGCAAGTTATCCTGGCTATAAAATCAAGTATTAAGTAAATCAAGTGGCAGCTATGCACCAAAGCCAAGAGCTACAGGCCACCCTCAGACCTAAACGAGGCAAGACCAGATAGGAAAGAGCAAATGCCTCCAAGAAGATTGTTTGCTCGGTCCTGGTGAGGAGCCTTGAGCCACAGGAGGATTTGCAACGTCCTTGCTGGACTCGTGTGTGACAACTTATTTCCATGGACTGTCAGAAGGGGGTCTGTATGCCTGTAAGCCACAAAATATGGTCTTGCAGCTGCCAGAAACAGGCCACAGGCTGTGTACTGATACTGCAAACACTAATACAGAGGTTTGTAAACCTTGCTTTGGTTGGGAATTGCCACGTGGGGAGCTTCACAAGAGCTCTGTACCTGTAACAGCAACAGCTTAAGTACCTGGGGCCCTTACCCATCTGTGCTTTGCTTCACATTGTCCAAGGGGTGCCACAAGACCCCCAGCAGC
>NW_010223254.1:0-5345 GCF_000695765.1 Mesitornis unicolor | reverse complement strand
TCCCAGCCCTCTTGGGCACCCTTGCGCCCAATTACCACCCTTCTTTAATAAATATTAATAAATGAGAGGAAGTATTATCAAAAGATAATAAAAAACAGAGCATTGGCATTAAATAAATTAATACTTTTAAATTTTGAACTTATTTTCCTTAAGAAAATGTAATTGGGAGATAGAACCCTGTGAATATTAATGTCTAACTAATACACTATTGCATTGCTGGGATTTTTTTTTTAAATGCACATGATGTACTATTTTATAGCCTTCTGATCACTTTGTGACCAAATATCTAACTCATGTTCTATGAAAAGATTTATAAGAGACACTGTGAAGCATTAACAATGATATGTATAAAACATTTTCATTTTGAGAGCTCTCAAGGAAATTTATTGCCTCGGATGCCATTTTTCTGTAATATACAGAGGCTTATTTAAAATGCTTTTTCTCTATTATGTTTACCATAGATACAGTACTAATGATGAAGAAGAAAATTAATCTCTAATGAAATCCGTTAAAGTACATCTAATAAAGTACATAAGAATCTATGCACAGAGATTAAAAACTTTGGTATATAGAATCACTGAAAAGCATTGATATGCTAAACAACTTCATGTTTTTTAACAAAAATTTAGTGCCTTCAAGAAATAACAGAATAGTATTAATGATGACTAATCAGTGCTGTACAATAAAGAAGAATTTACAATTTGCTTCCTTCTATTATTCTATTGACTTATTTTATAAATGGGAGAATGATGTCTTGGCAAAAAGAGAGAAGTTTATGAACCTTCAACAGACATTCCTTGTAGTTTCACTTTTGAGGCACTATGGGTGACATATAGTGCCAAATCATAGAGTCATAGAATGGTTTAAGTTGGAAGGGACATTAAAGAACATCTAGTCCAATCGCTCTGTCATGGGCATTAGCATCCCAAAATGTAGCAAAGGTAGTAAGCCCAAATTTAAAGTTCCAAAATTAATCCCTTATTTTCAAGGAGGGAGGGAAAGGGAAATAATAATGTGTTGTACTCCCACTATTGAGTCAAATGGTGCCCTTCAGAAGAACAACATCCACTGATGACAGCACACACAGTCAGAAAGTGTCGTCTTTACTGTTTTTCTAGTATTATTTATCACATTTTCTGCCTTATGTTCCATTATGTGCCATTTTGCTATTACAAGAATTTAAGAGTAAGTCTCTATAGCAGTCTTCCCTCTGGTTATCCTCAGAAAGGATCTGAAAATAGTTTATGATTTTTAAGGCTGTTTGCACCTTCAGCTCTAGTTTTTGTCGCCCTGAGATATTGAGCTTTCTGCACTGGTCTCCCAAGAAGCAGATTAAAAGTACAATCTCAAGGCAAGCGCACTTAAATTTTATTCTTGCAAAGCTTAAACAGTCTCTAACTGGAGAAAAAAATGGCCAGAAACAGTCTGCATTCCCTGATGTTCGTATTACAATTATTCATTTTCTTCTTTCAAATGAAGTTTGGAAGCTGTGGTTATCCTGCTCACTTGCCATTGTTAGTGCAGGAAAAGTACATTTCTGCCCATCATTCTTCACATCTTCACTTCCTTTTTGAAATTCAGTGTAATAATGTGCTTCATGAGTATCCTTTGTATGTTAAATTTGGCATCTGAGTTTTCTTTGCTGGGGTACAAAAGGAAACACAAAAAAAGGTGGTGGAGAGGAGAACATTAGCTTGAACAAAAAGAAAAATGAGACTGGAAAAGATCATGTTCCCATCATGTACATCATCAGAGTATGGTTCATGTAAAAAATGAAGTGATCTTTATCACAGTGTAAACAGTATAGGTTCATCTATGACACAAAGAGGGTTACTGAAAATTAAATTTAAAATTCTGAATTGATGCAAGATTAAACCAGTAGAGGGCACATTCAGTCTTACCTGTATAAATAAATACGATGAGATATCTGACCAAGCTTAGACAAATAAACTGTGTTTCATGGATGCATTTTATTTAGATGACATTGAGAATTTAAACTCCATATCTAATATAAACAAGCAAAAGTAGCTGAAAGAAAAGCTTTCCATTTTCAGATAGGGATGGTAACATGTAGTGTCCACTACTAAGGGTTTTTTCAAAAGCTTAATCAGTCTCTGGATTTTACTTGACATAGAAAGTTTATGCGTCTACATATCTAAAATATTTTCTAATGAATTAACTAAATTCAGCCAGTATGGAAAGGACATCCGCATATACTTTTTTGTTTAAAATAATATGTGCCAAAAATCTTCAAACTAACAATGGTATCAGGTATCAGCTACTCCCTCTAAATGTATGTTATATGTCACTGCTAATCTATGAAGGAAAACAAAAATTCAATTAAAATATACTATTTATTAATTATGGTTTCTTCTAGAATCACTGGCAAATTAGAGTCCAGTGCAGCGATTCCTAATTGAAACACAAGCTATCTATCTAAATGCCTCCTTTCCAATTGTAAACTTAAATTATTTTATTGTACACTTCTGAATATCATACTAAGATTTCACATATCAAGTTAGCACAGTGCCAAAAGGTGCATTTGATCCATGAAGATATACTGCAGCTCTTGCTATCCTAGTCAGTGCTGTAAACCAAGGGGCACTCTATACGTGGTCTGTTATTTCAAAAGGAAAAAGAATCTTTCTGCTGGTATAGTATTTTTATTATTACATCTCTGCACCTGCTCAGTCTGTTGAAGGTAAATTGAAGATTATCTGCTAGAAACAAACTGTGGATAGACAGTACTTTTTAGTAATCAGTTACAGGAAATTGTGCACGGTTACTTTAGATTTGTTACTACCGTTTCACATTTTTGTTTCTTTTGTAGCAAATAGACATATATGCTAGATCTAAACTATGCCATTCCCACACTATCACACTAGATATCCTGTATGAAGTGAATGCTGTCATCAAAATTAAATATATGGGTGATTTGAGGGGAAGAGAGGCATATGCATATATGAATATAAAAACATATATATGTTCGATAACATATATGAAAGTCTGAGGAAAAAATACTAGAAAAAAACATTATAAAAATGCAAATTTTGCAGTAATGCAAAAAGATAAAAGATTAGGAAATTTCTTTCAAAATGGTGAGTTAAGAGTACTCATCCTGTAATGGACAGATATTGATTACAAGGTTTAATTAAACTTCAGGTAATTCTAATTTTAGATGATAGCAACTATAAATGGAGAAAGCTTTACCCAAAACTGGCATTCACCATAATATATGTGAGATATTGTAAGTTAAGACTCTCCCTTGGTAACTGTATGTTCCATGCCTTAGCAAAAGGACAGCTCACTATGGCCCGTTACACTGGAATAAAGATTTTCTTTTTTGCTTACATTATTCTTGCTTTATTATCATTCTTTCAAGAGAAAAAGAGTTTGATCCTGAGCATAAAATCAAGTGGTCCTTCCCTCTGTGTTAGACAGAACTTAATGTCAACTTTAAATCCAGGCAGCAAAATCTGGGAATATTAGCCAAACCACTGCATTTGACTTAGAATTTGCATATGAGCTAAACTATATGATTATGAATCTATTTCTAGAGATGAAGTTAATTTTAAATTTAAATTCTGAATAACTTCAGAAATCAGCATGGGCAATAGAGATAAGAAAAGCATAAAAAGTAGACTAATAAAAACAGAAATAATTCCATCTGCCTTGAATCTAGTTAAATAAAATGGGTCTTCAGTTGTTCTTAAACTATGGAATGTTTCAAGACAGAGTGTGTAGGAGCTCCTCTGTTGAATAACTGAAATGTCTGTGCTAGCTTCATGCCATGTCAAGAGGAATTTATGGTCTTGTTTGGCCAAAGAAAGACAGTGAATGAACACTGTTAAAACATTTGTGTTTGGTAATGTTGAATTCTGCATAAATAAAAGGAAAAAAAAGATGGTACAGCATAATTTTTTTATAAAGCAGAAACTATTTAGTATATAGATGGTGATGAAATCTGAGATGCATTTTCTTCAGCTTACAGCTAGTCTTGAAGTATTCTTTCATATACAATTTTTGGTATGCTGCCATTATTTTTTTTAAGTGATGGCAATTTGTGTGGTCATAGCAAATTCAATTGAAACAGTTCAGTTTTCAGGACTTTTCTTCAGAAAGAGTAACTACGGATAATGGTGTCTACATCTAAGATAGTGCTAGCTAACACCATGAAATTATACAAACACCTAAAAGGTAATGTTTGTGAAGTGTGAAAAATGTTGGATAAACATAAACTTCTCCCAATAAAATTACTCATGTCTTTTGCCTTGTTATGGGGTTGATAGGTAGTGAGAGAGAGGATAATGCAACTAAAAATTCTGCTGCTTCCTATTTGAATATCATTTATTCTTATTAAGCCATACCAAAATTACACTAATTTATCATAAGCAGAATTCGTCTCTACATGTATATTATTCCAGAGAGCTTGTAATTCTGTGTATGTTTGGAGAATATATTTTTGTTCTTGAATAATTAAACATCCTAACTCTTTGATTGGAGAAAACAATATCATAAAAGGAAGGAAAGAAGGAGAACAGGCTTTTCTGAAACAAAAACCCTACTAATTGGCAAAGGAAAATGTAAGGCTAATCAGAATCTTAAACACTAAAAATATTAAAAGACATATGGGCTTTAGGATTTGAGTATTTTATTCTGCTAAATCAAAACCATATTTTTTTTCTAGCTTTCTTGGGATTTGCTCCTGACATGACAGTCTTGAGCCTTCAGCATGCTTGATTTGTCCATTTATAATCAAAGATCACATTAAATAAACCTCAATGTAAAACCCATATATTTCATTTCAAAGAAACATTGCCATCACCTGCATATTGAGAAAGAGCCTATATAGTCAAATCTCTCATGCCTTTTTATTCCTTATCAAAGAAATGCAGTCTGAACATCATATCAGAACTAATTGCAACACACTCATATTCTTAGCTGTAAGATCAGCTGCAAGCCTTGAGCAATGCAATTCTACTTAGCCAGCTATTATCCTTTGCTGTTGTTGTTGTTGTTGCTGTTTTAAATAATCAGGTTTAGCTGGCAGCAGACGCTATCACTGACAATTGTTGAAAAGAAATCAAATTAGGATAGACTCTTTAATTAATGAATTAATTCAAACTTACTTCAGTGTGATATTTTCATGAGATCTGTCAACCTACTGAAGTACTGTAAATTATAAATGTCATGGACACAAAGCCTATAAATTAATCACAATAGTAAATAAAGCTGGGGTAAGTTTGCAATAACAAATTGGCATTTCGGAAAGTAATAGTGAGAACATTGCCAAATCTCTTTTACTGGAACATGTCAAAAATATGAAATAATAATAATAATAATAA
>NW_010223253.1:0-5322 GCF_000695765.1 Mesitornis unicolor | reverse complement strand
AACCTTGCCCAGCACCTGGCACAAGTTGGAGCGGCCAGGGACAAGGGGACAGCTTGGCAGCAAGGGAGTCAAGCAGACATGGCTGTTCAGCTAATGGAAATACTGCAAGGACACCTGACTAGTGCATGCTAATGCCTTCATGGGGATGATTCTTGGTGTTAAAAGGGCTCTTTTATGTAGCAACAGAAGTAATAGTAAGAGGGGCTGATTAGAAGTGAAGCTGGACAAATTAGGAGCAATTTCTTTTTAAGGTATCGGCTGCTGGAAGAAGCTGATGGGAGGGCAGCAGGTTCTCCATATCCAGATGTCTCCGTGTCTGGACTGGCTCATTGTTAAGAATTAAATCTTTTGCCACATACATTTTGTACTTCAGTCAGATGCAGATTTTTCCATTTCCAATACAGGCAGAAGAAAAATATTTCCAAAAGCAATTGGAGGTGCTTTAGTGAAAAATTCCCGTGATAGCCCTTTAATGTGCTTTAAATCATATGGTAAATCACAGGCTTCTGCACAGGTCCATGTGTTGACATATATAGTGAAATTCCTATAGTTACCATGTGAACTGTGATTAATCAGCTGTGTCACACGGGTGAGGCATCCCAGGCTGGTGCTGAATCAGGTTGTTAATGCTTTAATATGAATTTCCTGTTGCTGATGTCAATGCTGATAATTTTTTTTAAGGTAGAGGAGACAAGCTTGAGCTCAGGCTGTTGCAGCTGCCCCCGCTGGGAATGCAGGCATGTGCTGAGGGGGAGGACGAGTGGCGCTGACATTTACCTTGGCAGTGCTCAGTTTGGATGTGTACAAAGCCAGGATTGTACTGATGGAGTCTAGCTCTGGTACAACAGACTTCAAAATAAATAGCTTAAGGAATGAAGTCAGTCATGGCATGTCCCCTGTGGTGGGCCGTGAAAGCCGATGCAGAAGTCCCTGTGCTGGTAATGGAGTAGATGTGAAGAGTCCTGTGCTGTGGGCAAGGATCTGTATCGTGCTTTGAGGAGTTTCTCCAGACTGTGGGACTTGGAGACAAGTCTTAACATCTGACCTCCCTTCTTTAACTAGGATGCCGTCTGCCCTCTGTAAAGTCTGCACTGCTTTCCTGAGATGACAGAGAATGGGGGCGACTGCTCGCTCCCTGGGTGCAGTGGTGATGAGGGGCTCACCAGCTCTGTGGGGTGCTCGGCTGTGGTGGAAGTCAGGGTGGGTGAACATGCAGAGTCTGTGGCTTCAAGAAGGGATGTCAATGGTGGCAGTGAGTTTGTGACCATGACACACTTCGACTTTGCTGGAGAAATGGATTTATTCGTTCCCATTTTAGAGAGGATTCCTCAAGGGAGGGGATGCCTCTCAAGTTGACAAAAGATGAAAGGGTGGGCTATGGGTGAGGAGGAGATGGAAAGACATCAAGTTTGATGGCTGTTTGCCTTGTGTTTTCCTTCCAGGCACTTAGTATAAACTGTAAGGGGAAAACAGATGGGCAATGACTCTGCATCTGCCTGTTTCTCCCTCCCATCACTGAGGTCTGGAGGAACATGCAGACCGTTCTGGTGAGCTCTTGAGCAACTACAAAAAACACACACAAGATGTGCTGTTTGCCAAACTTGGGAATGCAACCAAGCTCTAAGCGAAGGCCAGTTAGCCCCCATGGTTCATGAGCTTGTGCTCTGTATTTGAGAAGAACATCTACTCAGTTGCCCTTAATGTGAAAACATTAGCTTGAGCCAAATGGATGTCACGCCTCAGAAATCAAAGAGCAGCCTATTATCAGTATTGTCTACTTCACCCTGGCAAGGCAAGCCAAGAAAAATAGGAGAGTCCTCCAAAGTCTCAAATCCAAGAAACAGATTTCACTGCTGCCCTTCGCATCTGAGAGGATGCATTTTCAAGCAAGGAAGCATGAGATACTGAGCTGCTCCCTCATTCTGGTGTGATGGGCCAACTTCACAAAGTCTGGGAAAAATATCTCATTTAAAAGTTAATTGCTTCACACAAACGGATGCCTGGATGAGAGAAAAAAACCAAACCAACAACTAATAAATTTTTAAAAAGCCAAAGCCTTTGGCATTAAGAAATATTTCAGAGTCTGAAAGCAAGACAAACCTGGTATTTCTATAAATCCAAGAAAGAGAAGTTGTGCAGGTTTATTCTTTTGCTTTGCAACTCATTTTAGTCTCCTGTCCCTTCAGAATTTCTGTGAAGGTTTCCAGTTCCTTGATTGCTTTGGGTGCTCTCTTCTCTTGCTTGCATGCACAACCTGTGGAACCTTGCAAAGAGCTCTTTTCCCCAGTTTGACCCCACAACCATGACAGGTCTATGCAAATGAGGTGGTGCAGTGGTGCATAAATAATCACCAAGATTTCACCTATAACGTGCAGATGACTGATCTGACACTGCCCCAGCACAGTGCCCATCTGTGGGTATTGTCCCCATGTCCATGCTGGGAGCATCTGATGGGCTCTCTAGTTTGGCCGTGGGACGTGAGTGAATGGCACTTTCCATCCCTGCATGAACTCTGCACAATCCCTCCCTGTCTGTGTGCTCAAAGGAACCACATCTGCACCATGAGCATCCTCTCCTGCAGGAGGAATAACTCAACGGCTTGGAGGGAAGGTCCAAGAAATTATGTTCTGCTGCCTCTTCCTTTTGCATCTTTTTATCTGTTCCAAACAGACACCAGCTCCTCCTCTTCTTGGCTTGCCCAAGTGGCAGCATGGCATTGCACTGCTGGGCTTGGCTAACGCCACCAGCCTGTGTTCTTTTGGTCTGATTTGGGCTTTTTCTCCTTGGCTGTGGGTTGGCTCTTGTGGTGAGGCATGCAGGAGCTTTCCCAAAAAGGTAGTTCCCGAAAAGGGGATGAAAAACAGATGAGGGGGAGATTTCTGTGCAGTTCACTTGTGCCTGTGGGCTTATCCTCGTGAAATCAGAAAGCAGCTCACCTTTGTGGTGACAACAAGGTGGATCTTCTGCATGTAGTCCTGGCTTTAGCGTTAGGCAGCTTCAGCATTTCTCTATTCAAAGGATGAAGCCAAATGCATCACCTGAGGATGATAAATGGTCCACAGCTTTTGCATGCTGATGGTGGCTGGCTTCTGTCTTGGAGGTAGATGAGGCTCGTGATTTGGAAATAGCCAGACATGTGAATGTTAATGGGGATTGCTGATGAATAACGTTGCTTCCCAGATGTTTTGTTTCTAATCCTGCATGCCTTTTGGATGGCACTGATGATGAGGGATCTTGTCTGAACTGGAATTTACAAGGAGTCTTGCTTCTTGGAAGAGGCTGAAAATCCCCAAATCCCAAAATACACAAATTCAGTGCAAGGTTTGCTTTCATTTTTGTATTAAGTCATCACTATTTGTAAATGACCTTGTCTGACCTTGGATTGTCACAAGGACGGAATACATTTTCATCAGGCGTGTGGATATGGAGTCAATTTTCACAGCAGTGGGAAACTAGCCTGGGCTTGTCTGACTGCTGGAAGTTCACTTCATCAGGAAGCAGGAGAGCAAGCATTTTTCATCATTAGGCCTGAAGTCAGGCACAAAGCAGTCCTTAGGATGCTGTGCAGCTACATTTAGTTTGACATCTTCACTCTGTCTCATTCTTAGCTGATGAGATGATTGGGGATGACAAGTTTCCTCTGGTCCTGCCCAGTCTGGATGAAGAAGATTATAAATTTAAGTACTAATCCATTTAGGCTGAAAATGGAATTCCAGAAGATGTTTGCTAAGTGCAGTCCCATTCCATGAGAGCAGGTGCAGTGAATATTTCCCATCTGTATCTGTACAATAATTCTATATGTGTTCATTTATTATTATGAGCTCTTGTCATTACATAAAGCATCAATGGCCACCAGTGCGCCACTGCTAGACTATCTCTGCAGCAAACCTACTGAGCAGTAAGCAGCTGAATGCTTTTTTATAGTCTGAATAACTTCTGCAGGAGAGTCCACCGGCTGATTTTGGAGAAAAGCCTTGTGGCTGAGAGCTGGGGCCAGGGTAGAGCCCTGGGGGTCTTGGCTTTTCCCTCTGCCATCAGTCCCCTCACCTTCACTGCAGGCGATGTCTCAGGAGATGTTCAGCCAAACCCAGGGCCGTTATTGAATGAGAAATGTGCTGCATTTTGGTAGAGGTTTATAGCCCCCATGCTCACCCGATCCATTCAGTTTGGATGATATTCAAGCAATGCTTTAAGATAACTGGCGAGGAAACTCTTTGAAAGTGGTTTTAACTAGATCTGGGTGAAGGACTTTCAACAGAAGGAATCGACCCCAAAAAATGGGTGTGTGCTGTGAATGTAGAGAAATGTTAGTGAACTGTTTAAGTTGAAGGGAAAAATAATAACTTTTTTATCTGGAAGCACTGACTTTCTTTTTATTTGAAGCATTGACTTTTTATTGAACAGCTTCCCTTATTTACAATTTGATCCAACAGCAAATGTTAGTAAATGGATCTAAATGACCTTTCAAACCAAACAGTTCTGGAGGCTGGCTCCAAGCAGAGTGTTCTTGTTTGCTTGTCTCAGTGACAACTTGAAAAGAAAAACTTCTCGTTCAATTTATTTGGAGACAAACCATTTTCCAAAGTTCATCTCAAAAACCTGAAAAATTTGTTATTTATCAAGTTTCAGACAGTAGTTGGAAAACAACATTATTTTACTTTGGCTAAAATAAATTTACTAGAAGTGCAATTTAAAAATAGAAGTATTTATTTTACAATTAACCCTAGCTAATTTTTACATTTCAAACTAATATATAGTGAGACTTTGATAATGACATGCCGTTTCCTTTAAGGTTACTTTAATGCCTATGTTGAAAGCGAACCTATGTACTTTTTTTAGACTTTAATGCTAATTGGTGAATTTCCCAACATCTTTCAGTGATCTTTATGACTTGAAGCTTTCCAGAACTGACTTAATTAAAGATGAGATGGAATCAAAGTGATTTTTTTAAAAGTCTGGTTTATTATTCCTTATTAAAATTCTCCTGAATTACTCAGCTGTCGGAAATGGAAAAGAATTTATTGTTAAGTTATTCACTTAGATAATTAAATGAACCTGCAGTTTTAGTTGAAATGAAAGTGAAAAAAGGCAGCAGGGTGCTACATGTGACAAGTTTGCTTCCTGGCAGACTTCTTGGGATGATTTAATTGTTTAAGGAAGGTCCATTGAGTTTCTGCTTTTGATATTTTAAATCTATAATAGAGTCTGCAAATATGAGAACTCCCAGCAGTGTTCAGCTCAGCTCTTCTCTTTATGTTGAGCCTGAAGGGGATTACAAGCAGAGATTACAAGATCTAGCCCCTAATGCACCAGTTATTCCAA
>NW_010223252.1:0-5307 GCF_000695765.1 Mesitornis unicolor | reverse complement strand
CAACTGGATTTAGCTCCATTCACCTCAACTGGATTTAGCTCAATTCACCACACATTCACTTGTCCAAAGATTTAAACAGTGGATGTTGACGTGGCTCATGGAAGGGACTTGTTGAACTCACGATGTACAGCTGCTGGGTGTTTGCCAGCAGACAAGGCAAGAACACATTTCTACACCACAATGAGCAAACGGTTGCACTGGGCAAGGCAATGGGGGAGAAGGGTGGGAGGATGGTACTACAGGTGCCTGCTGTTCAGAAGCATGCCAGATCTGTGAACAGCATTTCCACTAGCAATGCTGGTATCAAAGGCAGCTAAATTTTTTCTCACTTACCATGAAAACAACCTGGGAATGCACAGACAGATGGCCTAAATTCTTCAATCCTGTTCGGTGTAGCCTTTGACTCCTGGCAGATTTCCACTCTCTGTGAAGCAATGTTTGGGCGCTCTTTCTTGCTATTAAGCAGTAACTCTTTTCCTAGGCCACAAAGAAAATTTTGGTGAAAAGTCAGTATCACCCAGCTCCTCTGGACTCAGTATTACCATTTCTGAGCTTCCCTCTCCCCTCTATGAGGAGGCAGTGCACATTTCTACCTCCTTGGAATACATGGAATATTTACCTGACTGATGTGCCAGGCAGCTAAAATTAAATGTCCAAGAGAACGATTCAGAAGGGCTTAAAATCATGGACCTCTAAGATACCTTGTTTCCCAAGAGAATATCCTGCTTCCTGGAATTCCCTTACTGTTGGCAATAGGGCCCCTTATTTCTATAACATGCTCCTCCCTTAGGGCTCCATATAGCACAGCAGAGCACCCAAGGCTGTGCCCAAGCCATTGCCCATGTATCTCCCACAGCTTTGCAGCAACACCGTACTTGGGACTAGCAAGGCGACTGCCTAGATGGGTTTATGTCATGCATAGCAAAGTAGGGCTAGACGGCCAGGAGGGCTGAATTAAAAGCATCCTCTCGCCTGAAAGGAAGATGGGTTAGGAAGCATGGCATGCACAGATTGACCTCGGGAAGCTGCCTGCTCTTTGTTACAGCCATCTGCATCTACAGCAGGCCCAGCTGTGAGCCCAGAAAGAGACTACAGTGACCAACAAGGGCTGGAGCGATTTTAGGGCTCAGCAGCGGGATTCCTGAAATAACCTGTCAGTTGGAAAAGATTCTCAAGTCTTTCCATGACCACAAACAACCAGAAACCAGATGTTTGTATTTCATGAGATGGCACCACTACAAAAGAGCACTTCTGCTGCCATCATGGGTTACTGAATGAACGCGTACTCAGACAAAAACACCGGCTGAGTCACCCACAGTTTCCTGAAGACTTGAGGGATGTTTCTGTACGTCTCTTGTTCAGCTGCTGACACGGCCTCAAACTGTTTACTTTCTCAACCCAGGCAGGATATGCTAAAAACGAGAGGGCTGCAAGTCTTTGTGTGCTGCCCTGCCTGCACCTGCCTTCCTCCTGCCTCTGCCTTCCTCCTGCCCCTCTGTGCCTGCAGTTGAACTGCTGCCTGATTTTAATAAGAAAAGGAGGAATTTCTCTCCTGCACAGCAGCAGCAGGCAGCTGCAAAGGGGACTACGTGCTAATCTCCCTATAAAACACAGAATCCCTTCAAACAAAGAATTAGGCTGCCAGTGGCCAGTATTATCTGACAGTCCTGTGTGCACATCTCCCTCTACATCAACTCCTACTGCTAATACCACTCCCCAGGAGACCAGACGCACCACTGTTTGATTTATTTCTCTTCTTCTCTCCATGCTTTCCTCAGCACCTTTGACTTAAATTATCTTAATCCAAATCCCTAACAAAAACTTCTAGGAAGCCCTGCAGCAACATAGCCAGCTACCAGTCCCTGTGCTGAGGCTTCTGATTTTGGCTCCATAGGTTCAGAAAGTGAGCACAAGGTTTGTGACTGCCAGCATCAGCAGAAGCTTCTCACCATTAGGACTAAAGCCAGCCACAACCATTTTGACCATTTACTTGCTTTGGCAACAGATCTGTCCACTCTCCTCCCCAAAATCACAGTGGCAGTCAGTCTAAGTCTGGATTAGAGCTTTTTTTACAGATTCTCTTTGTGGGTTTGGATATCCTTTTGGGTCGTTGGCTTTGCCCTGTAAGATGAGCTCAGTAAAGCAGCGTATGTGGGTTCAACCAAGGGCTGGTATAGATGAGTCAGGTACAGCCTAGGCAAGGATTTCCCCATCAAAATGAATGCACAAATGTGCTCAATAAATTCTTATTTTGCATACAGAGAGATAGAAAGACATTTATGGATTTATCTAACTGAAACACAACCCCCTCACAGGATGAGGGTGAGAAACGTACTCACATTGTGAAACTCGAAAGGAAAGTTTGCTGGTGGGGTTTTATCAGAGTCCTGGGAGCCTGGGCTGCAGGGCTAGCATGTGCTTCTGCGTGGGGGGTCATCCCTGCACATCTCCCAGCCTTATTTTCTCCATCTGTCATATGGGGGCAGCCACACTAACCAGCACCACAGATGGGCACTGAAATGCACAGAAATCCATTAACCCTTGCAGAGGACAAAGAGTTTCACAAACAGAAGAAACTCAAGAAGACCAGAGAGTCATTTATCCTTTCCCTTCATATCTGAATCATCAAACTGTCATTGGTTATAGCTGGATTTGTCTTTGTGAACACCTTCCAGCATCTTGAGCAAGACCTCTTCAAACGTGGAGTGAACTCGTGCTAGCCTGTGATCTTCAGGACAGAATCAAACCCATATTTTCCAAGGGAAGGCAGGAAGCAATGTGAACAGGGAACACCTGGTCATCTCTTAAGTGTTGTTTTTTCTGGTCTGGAGAAAGTCCCAAGGTATTTGGGGGCCAGCACTGGGTCTTTTATTCCCAAGACTTGTTTTCACATTCCTACGTCAAAAATACAAAACCCAGAAACCTTTCTATAAATAATGTCGCAACAGTGCCAAGGTCACCACAAAGCCACTCCTCCTGGCACGAGGCCAGAGTCAGAACATAAACAATCTCAACATCTTTATGGTGCACATGTGCTCTTTTTTTCCTATGCCATGGGAGAGCTTGAAACTCAAAATGTAACACTAGGAAGACAGACACCCCCACTTCACAGTCCTGCTGGTCAAGCCTGCAGCTCTACCTGGGTCAACATGCAGCGCCCTGGGCAGCCCAGTGGCATGACAGCCCATGTGCCTGCAGCAGAGGAAGATACTCTTTGTGTTGTAAGAGCATTTAGCAGTTCTCAGTAAAAATTTGGGTACTTATTGGAGGAGGACCAAACACACTCATAGCAAGGAACACTTCATGATCCAAACAGCTCAAAGGGATGCTTGTAACTGGCATGTGGAATGATCCCTCCCAGCCCCTACTGTTAAACATTTTGACCTTCAGAGAGCTGCAGGACAAGCTAACACCAGCTGCAGATGTACTCTGGGCAACTTGCACACTTCAGCACTTGATGCTCATTCAGAACAGTAGAAAAACATTTCTCTTTGGACCAGGCACCAGCCTCCAAGCAGTTCCAAATGGACAGAAAACCGCAGGGCAGAGCATCTCTATGGTTTATTCTCCCACAGATCAATAGCCAACCCAAGCCCTGCCTTGATGTACATCTCTGGAGATGCTCTTTGTGCTCATATTTCTCTACAATAAATCCTCGCTACAGGCCCACAAGCAGAGGGGATCAATTTCTCTTGAGACTGCACAGCAGACACCACCCTTTCAGCCTCCTGGTTGAGACAAACCATCCACCCAGAGAAGAGCTCCCTTGCCCTTGCTCTGCACAGGAAACAAAGAACAAAACCACACAGGTACATTCAAAAGCATCCAAGTCCCACTTTTCCTGGCTGTTGTCAGTACCCAGCCCCTCTCTGCTGAGGGCACAAGGACACTGTGGGTTCACGGTGTACCTCACAAACTGCTGTGTGTGCACCAGGTGTAATTTATGCATCCCAGCTGAGACATGGGTAGGGCTAGTTGAAGCACCTTCATGCCAAGTCTTATGATCTTGTTTATTTTTGGTTTTCGCCAAAACCCTTCTAAGAAGACTTCCTCCCGGGGGGACTGCCTGCCTGTCTGCATAACTACTATTTATTTGTTTAAAAAACACTTTCCTCATCCACAGGCCTTGAACATCATTATTCAGTAAACTCTGCTTTAGTGCAGATAGCATTACCGAGCAAGTTATCTATGCCAAGTCCAGAATAGCTAATGATCTTGCATAGCCTGTAGTTTCTCATGGCTCAGCTGTACTGGTGGTAGCCCTTACGTCAACAAGGCTTTGGTTGCTGCTGGCATTTATACTTCCCAGTCTCTGCAGACAGAGGAGATGAATTAACTGATACTCGTTTGATCAGCTGCAGCTTGGTCTTTGCTGGCCCTGTCTGTCTGGCAGCTGCAAGATGGACATGGACATTGTTCAGTTAAGGGAAAGGCTCAGTGGACTCCAACTTCAGGCAATGATGGGGCAGGGCAAGGAGCAGGCACCGAATAAGGTGCTGCTTCTTCCTCAGCCTGGTTTGCTCAGTTGGAGTTGTACTCATCTGGAAAGTCTAAGAGCTGCTGCTGCTCTAGACAGAGCAGCACACCTGCACCTGCTCAGCAGGGACAGCCAGGTTCCATCAATGGCACAGTGGACACCTCAGCATGCAGGGACACGCAAGTGCCAGGCAGGGATGCAGAGCCTGCTGAGAGCTGGCTCACCCCATCTTCCCCCTTCTGTGATGGCAGGAGCTCTGTCCCATCTACTCTTCCCATCTCCCTCCTGCAGCACAGCCCTCTCACCCCATCCTTCTCTCTTCATCCCCAGCTCAAGTACCACCCCATTCCCCGTAGCTGAGCCCTCTCTGCAGCCCAGGCTCCCCAGCACATCTTCAGGGCTGCACCCCATGGAAGCACAGCTGTGCCAGCCTCCCTCATCCCAATCCCAGGCATGGCTCAGTCGTTAAGGCTGAGCTCTGAACCCATGCAGTGGTTAGGGCACAGCCTCCGCTTTTGGGCACCCGAGGCACTCATTTGGAGACCTTGATCCTTCTGTGACTCTTCCAGAGCAAGCATAAAAGGATGTGCTCTTCCAGGAAAGAAGCGACACAGGGATGCAGCGCTCCTCCACCTCCTCCTCCTCCACCCATCCCACCCGGGCCACGCATGGCCAGGACAGAGACGGTCCCACCGCAGCTGTGCGCAGCCAGCACAGGGGCTCCTCCCTCTTCTGCTCCCCCTGTCCATCCATCCCTCCGTCCGTCCATCCATCCATCCACCCACCCCTCCCTCACTCGCGCTGACTCCGGGGAGCCCTCTCCGAGGGGT
>NW_010223251.1:0-5268 GCF_000695765.1 Mesitornis unicolor | reverse complement strand
CCAGCACTGAGCCCTGGGGAACACCACTTTTCATTGTTCTGCAGTGGTGGAAATAGTTCATTTGGGCGCTTGCAAGCAAGGCAGACCTGGGGATGGCAGCTGGGGTCAACCAAGTGCCTGGGTTATCAGGCAAGTTTGTCATGATGGGGCATGTCCATGGTCAAGCTGAGAGGTCAACCCACAGCTCAAGGTCAGGCCCAGTGGGGATACCCAGGGCCAGACATTACTCTGGGATGGTCAGGCAGAGCTGTGGGAGCTGGAGACTGGCACCGCTGCAACATCAGCAGGGCAGGGACTGACAGCCCCAGGGGGCTGGCATGGGGTCCTGGGCCATGGCCAGGGTGGTGGGAGGCTGCAGGGGAGGTCAGGCAGGGCCAATAGGGCCTATTAGTGCCTCAGGCACCTGAAAGCAGCTTAGTGGAAAATATTTAGGCACTCTAGCTTTATCAGATTCCAGTAAAACTAACGGGATTAACTCATACTTATTCATAATGTCTCTTGCCCCCCTTTTCTAAAAATTTAAAGTCTGTAGCTGCAAGCAGATCCTTGAAAACAGCTGCAAGAACAGCTTGCTATGAAGAAACAAACCTGCAGAGCTGTAGGCTACCACAATTACCTATACCTTTACCACTGTTGCAAATCACTTCCATTTGTCAATGTCCCCACCCTGCCCAATATTCATTATCATTGCCTTTGTTTTTGAATATTCCATGTTGCCGCATTTGTTGCAGAATGAATTTATTAAAAAGCAATATGTAATTTAAAGAAGCTTTTTGCTCACAGATAGCCTGAATAATATTAGATTAGCATTCAACAGCCTTCACTAATTTCTTCTTGCTCTTTTGTAATAAGCATGCAGACACTGTGTAAACAGGGTGTCTATCAGAATGAATGATGCAGGGTTTAATGTTTCCTTCCTCATGCACAATAGACAGATTCTTACTCCATAAATTGTTCCATTTATAAATCATCCAGTAGGTTAATAGATTTTAGAGCTTGAAGGGACTTCTGGCATCATCTACCATCTTGTGTAACCACTGCCTGTGTATGCTGAAGAATTTTATCCAGTGATTCCTGGCAAAGAATAAATTACTTTCCCAAACTTATTGCAGTGGGAGATCTTTGGTGGGGTGGATTTCTATGAATGAAATAAAGAGTCTTTTACCTTCAAAATTACTTTTAAAGGAAGATTTTTCTAAGTATGTAAGTCACTAGTAGTTAAAGAGAGATTACATTTACAATAAATGATAGATATTATCAAAGTGATTTTAGGCTTCACTCCACAAAGGCACTTAGGAGTGAATAGCTTTAAACTTGCGAATTATTTGATAGGTCTTCAGGAGACCACTCCTGGGCTTTCAACAGAGCCTGCATGTAAGAGCTTTGCTAGCTTAACCGTAGCAAAAGATGACTGAATACATTTATAAAACAGCATCAAATGAGCTTTGGTGTGAACTAAGACTCCAGACCAGTGATAGCTGCACTGCAGCAAAATGGCTTCAAGGCAGATCTGGAAACATTACAGTGGCAATATGTAACACCAAGCTGATTTCAACTTGACTTTGAGTACAGTGGCCACCTGCTTAAGAAAAACAGCCTTAGTACATAACACGCTTACTTGAAAATCTTTGATTTTGCTATCAGTAACCACAAAATAATGCTCATTTCTTAAGCATAGGACAAGAAACAGCTGGTGTCAGTGGTACATATTGAGCAAAGACTGACTTTTAATAGGTGACTATGGCAGCTGTAGATGTTTGCTTAGCTGAAGCCACCTTCATTTACCTTCCCTTGAAGATGACAGCATTGTCACAACAGCTGTGTCGTGCCATAAACTCAACCTCAAAACAACATTAATTGGAATCCATGGAGAGCACCTGATATTTTCAGGAAAACAAAATTATGTCAAAGCATATAAAAGAAAAGTAAGTTACATGACAAGAAAATGTCAAAATAAAATCAATATAGACAAATAAGAAGATGAAAGATGAAATGCGACAAACTATCACTAGATTTTGGAAATAAATGCACAGTGTCCAGGTGACTGCAAAATTAATTGAGATACTGGGAAAAGAACAAATCAGCTCATTGGCAAGTTAGGTATGAGCTAGGAACCTAAAACTAGCAAGACTGAATGCAATGACTTCAAGATGCATCTGTAAACTTTATAGAGCCTATACAACAGTAAACTGATTTCAGGATATCTTCAGGTAGAAGATCATCCAGCCTATACATTAAAGAACATCCTTTATTTCCTTGATTTTTTCCACACATTTATCCCCATCCCCGATGCTAAAGATTCATTTACCATGAGGTCTGAATCTATTAATTAAGCCTCTGAAGAGCACCACTAAGATTCTGATCAATCTTCCTCTCAGTGTAGAGTTAAGCCAAAAAGGCAGTGCTCTTTTTCTCTCGTATTGTGCAAATGAATCAGATATTTGCGCTAAGAACTGTGGCTAAAAGTTCTCAGTTAAGGCTTTGTCAGTTAAGGTATTTCCCCAGACTTCTGGTTTTGGAGTTGTAACTTGACAAAGATACTATGTTCAAGACGGAAAACCTCTGGGAAGGTTTGTCACTGTCTATGCAGGTGATAAAGTGATGCCTACATGCAGCATAGTGAGAACCAAAAGGAATGGATTCACAGAGTGAAACAAAACTGAATATATGGTACCACCACGAGCAGCCCATTGGCAGTAGCAGTGCACAAGCATGCTCCTGGAAGACATCTTTTGATTTAATGATATTCAAAGGGAATCCAATCTGTGTGCTCCAAGACTACTTTTTGATGTGAATCAAAGCATGCTAAGGGGAAAATTGCTCCTAAAGCACACTCCTGCTCTGAAGTACCATTGGTACATTGCCTGCAGGCACCAGTCTGCTCTGCTGCATTCAGAAATGGAGTAGCAAGTTAATGCTTTTGGCAGGACTTGAAAACAGGTTTACTGGGGCTCTTTGGGATTTCTAATGCAAGTTCAATACCATATTACCAAAGGGAAAGATCAGCCCTTCAGGTATTTTACTGTAGTGAGATGCAGTTGTGTTCTGAGTGCCAAGGCACTAACTGGGGTACAGCAACACGTAGTGGAACTGGAAAGATAAATCAGTTTCCTTAAAGCTTTGCAAAGAGATGGAAAGTTTCATAAATTATCTGAGGTGGAAAACTCCTTCAAAAAACTGGAATGGACACTACAGTTTGAGATTGAAGGAAACAGGCACACCCCAAAAAATAGGAAAAAACTGAGGAAACCATTGCAAGGGCTCACTTGCTCACTGTACAATGTGTCCTTAGCCTTCAGCAGAACTTGGAGAGCTGAAATTTTTGGCTGAAGGATGGAAACACCATGAGGGCTGGAGGTGGGAACAACCACAAATGACCTCTTCTGATACGTGAACCCCAAAAAAGAGGTCATCAATACAGAATAGAAACTTCTCCAGTAACAGTGGGTCCTATTTACAGGAGACACCAATCTTCCCTGCCCTCGTCTGTTTCCTGTTCTCCTGCTGCAAGTTCCTATTTGGGCACTGAAGCATGTCACCTGCCCAAGCAATTGTTTAGCATATCCATGAACTAGACACAAAAAGGGCTGTATTTTTTTTTTTTTGCTTTTGGTAATTCTGTTACTTCTAAGGAAGTCTTTGTCTAGCATTGGAAAGACCAATTCACACCCAAACTGGTGATGCACAGAATAAAAATAAAGACAGATACAGCAAGTTACACAGCTGTGTTACACGTGTGCTGTGCTCAGTGCAGACCATAACTCTAGACAAATCAGACTCATCTCACCCAAAATGTATTGCCAGAAACTCTCCATTCCTCTGTTAGTGAAGATGCTGCTCCTGCAATCTTCTTGCACCAAGCTGAACAGCAGGGGCGGCTCCAGAGCCTCTGGTGCTTCATCGCTCCCTCATTCCCACTCCCTCCCCAAGTTTGGGTGTCCCCAGTTTTCCTGCATAGCCACTGGCCTGCACAGCCTGCCCTGCAATGGCTATGTCTCCACTTGTCTACCCCATCCCTAGTTTCCTGTACTGGGATGGATATCCCACATATGCTCCTCACGCAGCACATCAGTGGGGGAGCAAACCAGTGGATTTATACAGCGAGTTTCAAGCTGCAGTTCACTGAGAGACTGCGTTTTCAGGACATGTTTTCGTATACAAGCATCACTCTCCTACACTGGCTGCTGGCAATCACCTTGGATGTACCTTAGCAACACAGCCAAAAACGCAAAGCCTCAGGCACACAGATAAATTTCCATGGAGCGGTGAGCTGCTGAGTGTCAGCTACCCTGCAACAGCTGTCTGCAGTGATGCTGTTAAACGCCTGCAAGGAAGGACGTGTGACTCTGATTTGTTTTTGCCACAGACTAAGAGTATGTACACAGTGACTGCACATCAGCTGATAGGAGGTCATTTCCACTTTCATTCTGCTTGGGCCTGCAGTATTTTGCTGGTTGATTTGACAAGCTCTGTGCAGGCACAGCCTGTGGATGGCTGGAAGCTTGTTTCTATAATTTCCCACTTCCCTCCTGCCTGAAGGACGGCCTGGCAACGTGCATGCAGACGTGGTTCTGGCAGTCGCTGGCTGGCAGAGGGCCTAGGGAAGCACCCATGGAGTGGGAGAGAAATGTTGGCTGTGATTTAGTGGTTGGGGAGGGGTGGGACAGATGAGAGGTATAGAGGGAAAAATTATGCAGATGCTTCTCAGTGCAGTTCACAGAGGCTGGAAGATAACAGCTGATGGTGTGATTGCAGTGCTGCGGGCATTGAGTCAGTACAAGAGAAAATGCTGTTATGTCAAACAGGACCCTGAGCCCACTCCTAATAAAAGAACAAAGATATTGCAGAGGGAAAGGGAAACAAACCCTTGCCAAAGGGAAACAAACCCTTGCCCTTTTTCTTTTTTTGAAGGTATGTACAGTAAAATAGGAAATTTAGAAGCCTACTGAAATTTCAGTGAAGTATCCTCTCCGAGAACAAACTGAATTAACTTCAAGACTAAATTTCAAAATTATTTCACTGTTGCACCTCTTTGTACATCAAAGGCTTTCTACAACTACTCAAGGTTTCAAATCAGTTTATTTCAAAGCTTACAGTATCACCTAGTTACAGTTCCCATATATTCTGAACCTGTGCACCATATACATCTACTTATGCTTTCAGTAATAAGGAAATAAATTGTTTTAGCAAGAAAATAACTACTGCAGATATTTGCTTGCATTATGAAAATGTTTGGGTCAGAGGAGAACTCTCCTGGGTGGAGGGGGG
>NW_010223250.1:0-5283 GCF_000695765.1 Mesitornis unicolor | reverse complement strand
AGCCACCAACAAACTGAGGTGTCCCCCCCTCCCCTCCGCCCCCGCCAACCCGCTGCATCCCTAGGCATGCTGCAGGGGCCAGGGTGGGGTGTCTCGGTCCAGCACAAACTGGAGATTGCACCCTCACAGCTTCTCTAGGTGATCGCGGTGGCAGCATAGGGGTTTCTTCCCTTCAAGACCTACCTACAGCTGCATGGAAGAAGAGGGTGACAGCACGCAGCAAGTGATTTGGGATGGGCTGCACAGGAGCAGGCACTGCTGCATTGCACAGTATAAACATTGCTGGCTTGCTGTCCAGAGGTATGAGCCACCCTAACCACGCTATTCAAGAGAGTGGGAGACATCAGTCTTCAGCACCCCTAAAAAAATCAGACCAAGATATCTCTGAAGGAAGTAAAGCAGTTCTTCGAGTCAAAGCCCTGCAATACAACAGAAGAATCACCAAAAAGTTGTGTCATTTAGGGTCACAAGCTTAAGTAATTGCAGTCCTTAAGGCTACACAGAAAATCAATAAATGAAAAGCCAGCACACTAGACATCAAGTGTGCATGTGGAGGGTGGGAAGGGAGGAATGGAGCCCTTTACAAATTTAGAGCGGTCATCCAGGAAAGGATCAAAGCAGAGAGCTCGCACAAAGCGACCCCTTCCACGTGCCCGGCTCCCTGTCCAAGTCTGACTATGTTAGTTTGGCTTTGTGAAAATATGCAGTTTGGTTAGGAAAATCCTCTAACAATTCTGCAAAATATATGATTGCTTCATTACCCTGCCCAAGGATTCCTTCCCACCAAAGCATAGCAGTGCAACCTTTGCATCCTGCAGGCAGCCAATCCACCTTAAGAAGCTTCTCCCTGCCTCCTTCCCTGTCAGAGGCCCTGGGAGCATCCCCAGCCCAACCTACCCTATTGCTCAGCACTCATCAAGTTTCTGCCTCCTCAGTTGCCTCAAAATTTGCATTGATCCTTTAAGTGGCTGCAGTCCTACTGAGAAGGGGGGAGTTGCATCTGGAAGTGAGGAAGACAAGGAAAAGCATCCGGGTAGCAGAGTAGAAATGACTAAGCAACAGGAATAGGTTAAGATAGTGTCTGTGGACACAGAAAGTGGGAAACTGGCTACCATCTAACCAGCCTAGGTTAAGCTTTGTCTTCTTCAGCATCAAGCTTTGCCACTCTTTTGCCAGAGGACAAGGTAAAAGTGTCACCCCAGCAGTACAGGTTCACTGATTTTCTTGGTTCTGGAAAAAAACCCCACCAACTCTGTTTATAAGGAGCAATGGCTGACCTGACTTTACCAGGCAGCAAGACTCTCGTTGACTCCCACATGGGCTGGGATTTCACTCAGCAAGTGGTGGTACAATGGAGGGAAAAGGCACCACATGAGGATGCAGTGGATGTGGCCCCAGTCTCCTTCCAGGTTTGTCAGGTGTCTGCTGTGTGTCCTCAGGCATCAAATCTGACAGTGTAGACAGTCTGATAGATCTGGTGCTCTTGCAAAACACCCTCCATTGCAGCCCTGTCACAGGCAGGCAGGCTAAGACACAGTTTTGCTCCACTAAGGAGCCAGCTCTTGGCAAAGGCTCAAGCAGCTGAAGCCTACCACTTGAGAAGAGCACTGAAGGGAAAGTTGTAGCCCAGCTGTTTCCCTCATTCCCCAGCAATATGGGAACTGAAGTTTTCTCTGGCTCCCTCAGACGGCTTTTCTTTCCTTCAGCTGTCCTGCTGTATTTTCCATCTAGAAAAAGGGTAGAGGAACATGATGTTCTTATTGATCAGCAACAGTTCTGGGAGACACCTCCCAACCTTGTGGATACATGCAGCGACCACCTGGATGAATCCAATGGTTATGTCCATGCTCCTAACTACATTGAAAGCCCATGAATGTTTCTTGCCAAACATAGCCTCCTTCACCTAAGTCACCAAGGGCAGAGAGCACAGAGCATGTTAGGCACAATGGCCTGCCACTACTCTTACTCCTTCAGATAACTTCCAGGGATGAAAAGATGCAAAGACAAATCAAGTGAAAACAAGAAAAATTGCATATTCTCCCTAGGACTGTCACACTGCTTCCCTGATCTGCCAAGACTTGGAAGCTCTCTTGACCTAATGGAAATAAGTGCGTTTTTTAGTATAAGGACACATTGCATTTGGCAAATGCCATCGCAGCTCGCCTTGGACTGTTCCTTGCATCCTACTGTGCATCAGCTGGCAGGTAAACAGCAAAGATCAGTTTGCCCTGTACAGTGGCTGAATTAATGCACTTCCTAAAGAGCGCAGTGAGCATAAAGTGAATTTAAGAGCCTGGTGGTCACAGAAAGCACTGCTACCCAGAAATGACCCAGATGACTCCCACCTGACCTACACAGGTAGGAGCAGGGGGTATTTTAATCACTTTTAGGATCTGGTCACCATAGCAGATACTGTGTTGTACCTGCATAACACAGTGACACAGCAAGGGACTTTAGCTGCTTCTTGCAGCAACTGCAAGAACAATCTGTGGCCCTGCTCCAGAAGGATGGAGTATCCACAGGGAATAATAATCTTCAGATGCACCAGTCAGTCCTCTAACCCTGGCTCGCTCTCCACCTTACCACCACTTCCAAAAATAGCCTGCAGATTGTACAGAAAGGACGTGGACGGGGAGATATTGTTCCTGGAACTCTAAATTTCTACTTGAGTTGCCCTTGAGCCTTCCCCAAAATATTAGGCTTATGCCAACCATTTATTAAATGAGTGCAGCACACATTTCAGCCAATTGGATGCTAGAGCTACAAGCAGATACGTATTTGCTGCTCCAGCAGTCTATTTTCTCACCAGTGCGCATCTATGTCTTTTCCTTGGCACTGATGGAAGAGTACACCATGGATGGAGGAGAAACCTTTATACCAATATCCAAATAAGCAGATGCTGGCAGGTGACCACCGTGGGACTCGGTTACGTTACACTACTCATAAGAACAGACACAGTATCCTTAAACTGAATGGCCAAGGTATTTGTCAAGACTTTACATGCTAGGCTGGGCAAGGACAGGAGAAGAATTAAACCACTCCCACCTGCCTTTTCTTTTGAATGAATTATAAGTAATGCGATTCTCATGTCTCAGGGAAAAACATCTTTCTGAATCAAATGTGAAAAGAAGGCTTTTTTCCAGGATTATGCTTTTTTTAAAAAAATCCTTTTCCCTTAACATGGCTCTAAAAAACCAGTGGGGATGTACTTGAGTTCAAGAGCTGTAATAGATGCCAAGTGTTACATCACCTTTGCTATCTCCCAGCTTGTTACTGGGTTATCTATCGTCAGATGGGAATTTATTGAAGGTGACATTGCTTACAAATTGATCAAAATCAGCTTCAGTGAAGTGTCCTTCCAAGACATAAAGAGATGGATAAAATTTACTCAGTTGATCATTAATAACTTCAGTCTCTGGAATTGGTTATCTTCTTTTGACAGAGGAAACAGAGTTTGCAGATTGAACTGTTTTAATCCTATCTGAGAAGAAATATGATAGACCTTCAGAGATACACCAAATTAAATATGTCTATACCTTTTCAATTAAAAAAAATTGTATACAAAACAGATGTCACTAACCAGAAGAAGAAACAGCAATACTTCTGTCAACTCATCTGTCCTAGAAGGTTGGGTTTTTTTCTCCTGGGCACAGGAATGGTTATGTGGAAATACTGTCCCAAGTACAAAGGTTTGTGTTTTTGTAAGACTGCATACTGGAAAGAGCAGGAACCTCGGGTCTAGGAGAAGAGGGTATTTACTAGTTTATCCTTGTCTGCCCTCTCTGTCCAGAGTCAGGTGCAGTCCAGCACAGGCAATGCTATTCCAGCACATTGCCAACACAGGCTTTTGGGCAAGCACTCTCAGACATCAGTCAGGACAACCTCATCCCTGTCACAGCAATGACCAGTGCTTGCACGTGGGCCACATAGTGAGACATCAGGAATATCTGAACAAAACCAGCCCTGAAATAACAGACATATTTCCACACTCCTTCAATGCCAGATGGCAGGAGAGGATGTGTCCATGGAAACCCGGGTGGATTAGGCGTACTTTCAAACTTCTCAGTGCTGAAGTAGGCCACCGTGCCGTTTCTTTCTCCAAGGCCACTTTGACCCACACCTCAAGCAGTCTCCCTCCACCTGGTCCTGCTTCAAGGACCCATACAGCCAAGCTTCGCAAGCACCCAGGCACTGGGCTGAGACACTGCTTCCCCTAGACCTTTTCACCCTCATGGGTGCTGGTTTGTCCAGTTTCTCCATCGCAGGCATATAGTATCTGTGACACACCAGCTTCACTTAGCATACTGCAAGGTGCTTTTTTCCTCAGGAGCATGAGGAATAAGTGTATTTCCACAACTCCCACACCTCTAGTATCCAACTGCCTGGAATATCTCCATGTGCTTTGAGCTAATCCACAATCTTGTCAAGTCTCTATGTCTTGACTGAGTTTTCTCTGGCTGCTCCCACAGTGAAAACAAACCTCCTCAGCTACAACATTCTCTCATCCTGTCCAAAACCCCCCTGTGTTTCAGTGTACGTCTACAGAATCAGAGCTTTTTAGTCAACATTTTGAAATCCTTCATCTCTTCTTGCTATGGTTAACAACTGTCCGTTGTACCCTGTCGGACACACACTACCACCACTGTTAGGAAATGGTGGATGCTGCATCCACACAAAAGCATTCCATAATACTGCCATTTATATAATAACTTTCCAAATTGTACATCGACAGATTTCCCCAAATCATTACAGTAGTTGAATTAAATCTTCCACTAAACACCAGCAAATGGTAGTAATGACATGTCTTCTAAGTAGCACACCCCATAAAGCTCATAAAAAGGAAATCAATCACCCTCTCAATTTTTTTCCAGAACTGCTGAAAGAATTTATTACAGACAGCCGTGACAGAAAATAAATAGATGACAAAAATGAGAAGAAATACACTAAAGTTAGGATTCATGTGGTCATATTCCTGCAGTTGTGATAACAAAATGTGTCTTCAAGAATCTTGCTTAGTAGCAGTGTTGCTGTGGCTGTGAAGGTCTAAAGATACATGAGGTGCAGTAACTTCTACAGAGAAGCAATAACTTTTACTAGACCAGCTGATGTAGCTGAAAAACATCAACAAACTTCTGGGCACATTGACCTGGAGAAGGGCTTACATGCCCAAAAACTCATCTGTCTTTTCCTTATTACATCCACTGGTCTAATAAAAGATATTGCAGCTTTCTGAATTTCTTAACTGCTTGATGTTCATCACAGAATCACAGAACATTAGGGATT
>NW_010223249.1:0-5204 GCF_000695765.1 Mesitornis unicolor | reverse complement strand
CTGAACTCCACCATTTCATGGTCACTGCAAATGCAGTTCCTCTGCTTCCTCTGCCTCACTGTTGGGGTGGGATACTGAGGTCTCTGGAGTCGTAACAAGAGAGATGAGACTGGAAAAAACTCAGGAGGAGAAGGATGGTGGAGTCCAGTGGCGGTTTTGTGTGAGGAGGACAACATCCCTGACAGGCCCTAACTTGACATTATGGCATTTTGCAGAGGAATTACAGCTATCATTGGCCTCTGGAAAATTGCCCCTGCATCACAAATATAGGTAGCTATTGTCTTACCCAGGAGGGAATGCCTGAAAACTCACATGCCTACAGCAACACCTAAAATGACAGGCCAGGGATGTGCTCTCTGCTCCTGGCTCTCAGCTGGTGTCATCTGAATGTAGTCTCTGAAGTTGGTGGAACTAGACAGATTTACACTGACAGTGTCTGCCAGATATTTTCAGTTCCCAAGGCTGCCTTTAAACTTAAGCCTCTTAAGCCTTCTTTATAAGCATACAGAGTTTCCTAAAGAGATCCTAAATGTCTTAGAATCAAGGTGTGCAAAAGAAAAAAGGGATTTTCTACTGGGAAGAGATTTTAGCAAAAACTTCTCTTGTGATTTGCGGGTTTTGCTCTTTCTTTCACAGGGTCTTTTTTGCTGCCGGGTTTCTGTTCTTAATGCCAGTAGCGTTTGAAAAGAGGTGATTGAAAATTTCCTTGGTGATTCCATTTGCTGTGTGAGTGCTGGTGTCATGAAATAGATCTCTCAGCCCTGTGTTTTCAGTCTGGAATTATGTGCGAGGGCATAAAGGGATTTTTTTTCAGTACATACGTTGTTCAGCAATAAAAAGTTTCCTTTGAAGTTGTTACGGTCTATTGCAGATATCTGTATATTTTTATCTTACAAAATTGCAGTTTGCCTCTGAAATTTCCATGACACTATCAACCATAAAACAATATTGTTCTTGCTGAACAGAACCCTTGCTGAGAGTCAAAGTGCTATAAATATTTAAAGAAATGAATTACTAAGCCAGACTAGTGCCCCAGTCTGTAAATATTAAATGGAACATACACAGTTGACAAAATGCAGGCAGAAACACTGAATGGGCTGTTTCATTGCCTAAAGAAATTATTTGCAGTGTAAAGGCAACTGTAAAAGTCATTTTTGCTTAACAACAAGCAGCACTCAAAATACAAGGGTTTACGTCAGCATTTTGCTTGCTGGAAGAAATTTCCATACTGTTTTACAGGGTGCAAACCCCAAACTTCTTCACCAGTGAGGTTACCAGTGTAGTTAATTGTACACTTTAAAAAAATGTTGGGAGGGTAGGGCAGGAGTTGTTCTGTGGGGGTTTTTTTTAGAGGTGGTGGATCTAGGTGTGCAGCTCCACTGTGACCAGAACGGGCATCAGCTGCCTGGGAGCTCCAGTCCTACAGTGATGCTAAGCATTCAAAAGTTGGGCCAGGGGACATATGCTGGTGGCTTTCATGGGGTGCTATTGCTCTTTGTCCAGGACTCATCTCTGGTGAGGAGGGTGTTGGGGCCCTTGTAGAGGAGGAGGCGTCTGGAGATGCGGAGGTTGCTCCTGTTGTCAGCAAGGCAGTTTCACTACAGCTGAGCATAGGAATTAGTCATAGCCAAATTCATAAAGCCATGAGTAATCATGTAGGGGCTCCTGTGGATCCAAAACTGCATTTTGGCTTGGTGATTGGTTGATCCGGAGTGGCAGGTTTTGCCTGGGACTCTAGCACATCATTTTCTGACAGCAAATCAGGAATCTATAGCAAGGTAAGAAGTGGCAGCACAGATAATATGAAGAGACTCGTGACTAAAAATCCCAGCAGTGCAATGATATTAGGCAAATTCATACTTCCTCTTGTCGGAGGGCAGGAAACTTGCATGTTGTTTCGCATCAATGTTGTATTTCCCATGGATGTCATACCAGTGTAATTGTAAGAGCTAAGTTGCATTTACTGCCTGGAGCAAGCAAGGTGGGCGAGTTGCTGTCAGGAAAGCAGCACTGCTTTTTAGTGGTGATCATGCTGACAGTGCAATATGGGAAAACTGTCCTTCATTCTGTAGGCCCTGAAGTTTGCTTCTTGATTTCTGTGTTTATTTTTGTATTGCAGGATGGTCTAGTTTTCTCCCATCTGAGCTGACACCAAGGGAAGAATAACTGGGGGGTGGGGGGCATAGGACTGTGTGAGTGGTTTATGTGAAGATGTCCATGTGGAAAACCTGGGATGTCAGATAAATAGTTGTGTTTAGATTGGGTCTTTCTTCTCTCACTTACCAGTGTTGTGGGTTTGGCTTGGTGTTATGACTTTTTTTTGTTCATTCTGGTGACATCTTTACAGGTTTGGTAGCCTGTGAGTGTATCCAGAGGCCCTGAAGATTTCTGTCAGCTGGCACAAGGCTTTTTCCAGATGGCTATAGCAGCATCTGTGTATATATTTTTATTATTCCTTAATATCTATGACATGTCTTTTGAGCATATTTTAAACCTCTTCTCAGTTGGCTGCATAACATTTGACCTCATTTCTGTGGTATTGAATATATGTATTGAAAGTGTACAAAGATTTTGGGATGTATACAGGTATATGCACCCCTGAAGAGTTGTCCCTTCTGCTTTGCTAGGTCCCTTGTCTGGGGTACGAAATCCAGTTGAGCACTGGTCTGTTATCTTTCCAGTGGATATTTCGGATGGATTTTAACTCCTCTGAAGTGCATTACCATATGAACAGGGAGATGAGCTGGACACCAGATCCTGCCTTACTGTAGAGCTACAAAGATGATAATTGAAATCCTGGAGCATGGTTCAACTACAAGTTGCACCAGCTCTAAGCCGGTGCAATGACTGGTGGTGGTAAGCTACGGGTAAATACATATACAGCAATGTATTATGGCAGCAAAGCCTAGGCATCTATGCAACTCTATTATCCATTATGTTGCAACTGTCATTGCTTTGTGAAACTGGATAGATTATGTTCCTTGAGGTGCTGGCTTCTCAGATTTGATTGGTGTTTTTCTCCAGACCCATCCTCTTAGTGCCTTCTGAATGAGAGAAATGAGTTTGTTCATGAAATGAGCTGCAAGTTTTTCATTCCATGAAAACTAATTGACATCCAAGAATGAAGATAATCCCACTAGCACATCTAATTAGAGGAGAGCATCCTCATATTCCCCAAGCAGTCTCCTCTCAATTTAGAAGGAGCTCAGACTCCTTCTTGTCATCCTTTGAAGTTCTAGCTTCTAGTATGAGCCAACTGTGAATTATTTTTTTAAGTGTTTGTATTTGAGTGAATCCAGCAGGATAAATACTGTTTATTCATAGAGCAATAGCTTGTCACAACATTGAGGCATGTATATCACTGCAATTGAAGTTCTGACACATCTGAGAAGGGAGGTTGGGGTGTGCCACTCACAACTGCTTGAGTGAAATGTGCCACTGCCTGCTGTAATCCTGATTTAATGCAGTCACATCTTTCCTAATCTGAAGGGAAGCTCATACCTGGCTGTATAAGTCTATGTGCGACAACTTTGTTTTGAAAATACAGGCTGACTTAATTAACTGCAGGCAAGGTGCTTGGATTCTCTCTGTCTGGCTTTCCAGTGCTGGCGGAAAAGTCTGTGGGATCATGTTTTGAAATCCTATTCTTGGGTGCTGAAGATGGAATTAGATAGATTCCATCCAATTTGGTCTCTGTCATGGACCTCTTGGGTTATCTCCTGTAAAACTTGCAGATCTTGATTCTGATCAATTCTGAAGGCATTAACACGCACTCCCATGTATACCCTGATGTAATTGATGGCAAAACATGCCCCAGCAGTGCTTTAATATCTTCTGTTATCAACAGCAAATACAGGAATTCTTGATTCTTTGGGATCAACCCACACAGTGCTGAGGTGAAGGAGCATTTCAGAAAAATCCTACAAGTCAAATATGAAAAAAACAGCGGCACAGAGAAAACAGCCATGAAGCCCCCATGATTGCTGCTGTGGTGCAAGGGATGGGTTAGAAGCCACGTGAGGCAGGGGTGCTGGGACTGCATCATCTCAGCTGTCTCTTCTGCAGCAAGAAGGCTTCTGTAGTGGCGGTTGTACCAACTATCAACAGGACTTGTGCAATACAGGTACTTGTTACAAACACCTCAGAGCTTCCGACGAAGCTGAAGTTCCTGGCTTCCTTTAAGCACAGATGAAACTGCATGTGAGTTTTACTGGAGTGTTGTGTCCTTGTGTTCTGTTTTATATGTTTAAGGGGTATGTGGTTATAGCAGCCTGGCACTGTTGGTGCATGATATAATGGTACACAGAAGGATAATAGAGATAACTGCCATTTTGATGTATAGATCCATTGTCCTCCATGAACACTGGCAATTAGAGGGCCATCTGCTTAGCATTGAGAGCAAACAAACAAAAAACCAACTGAAAAACACACATAATTTTGAGATGGCTCTCTAAGAGTTAATGAAAGGAAAAGCAAAACAAATCCTGGTCTTACAATGTCTTTGCCAGGATCTGAAGGGAACTGTGGGGTGCACTGGTCTGTGGAGAGCTCATCATAGCTTGTCATTGGTGTTTTCCAGTCTATCAAGGACTAATCAGGACATTGGGAGCTGTTTAAGAAAATTATGTAAAACTTGATCTCTGTAGGTTTGCTCTGGCTCCCTAGAGCATCATGACAGTAAATAAGAGGTTTGCCTGTGGAGATGGATGCTAAGAGCTGTGATTTCCCTGGTAAAACTCTTGAGGAACGCTGCTGTCATTCATTCACCAGATGGCATAAGTGTGGGAATCACCTCCCAGTCCTCCTCTGGTTCTGGGTTTGCTGTGCACAGGAGGAGGGCAATGATTTGAGTGGAAGGGGCAGAAAACTTGCAGGGGAAAAAAGGCAGCAGCAGCAGCACGTGAAAAGGCTTTGATCGGAAATGAATGTGGAAACGGTGATTTTGTGTGAAAGCTGCTCCCGAAGGATAGATTACCGCACCTCCTCTCTGTAGGTAGAGGCTCAGCATCCTCTGACGGTCGGGAAGACCGAAGGATGATACCGCATCCTCTGAGCTGGAAGAAGAGGCAGGGAACCCCCGCTTTTCTCCTTTGCTGAGGAGATGGCGGGGCGGGGAAGTGTAAAGGGGGTGCTGGGGAGAAAGCGGGAGGAAGAGATGCGGTAGTAGCAAAGGACGGGAAAACGAGCTCGGCTTTCCCAGCCTG
>NW_010223248.1:0-5189 GCF_000695765.1 Mesitornis unicolor | reverse complement strand
TAGTTCTATTTAGCTCAAACCAGGACATGAACACACATATTTACGCACATGCACACACAGCTGCTGAAAAAGGTCTTGAGGATAGCCTTACTGGCCTAGCTAACATGCTGTCATCACCTTTTGAAGCTAAATTTGCTTAGATTGTTTTTGGCTGTCTAGACTCCTGAAGTGTAGAAGAAAGCAAAACTAAAAATATATTTAAACCAAGCAAGGATGCATTCTTTCATTGCAGCCATCCTGTGAGGTTTGGCCAGTCTATCAGCATGGGTTTATAAGAGGGATTCCTGAAAGTGGCTGCCAAAAGAGTGGCTTTGGAGTGTCAAGCAAGATCTGGGTAAAGCTGCTGTGATATATCAGCTGTACATTTTCACAGACACTGATATCATTGGGGGATGATAGGGTCTGATACTGATACCTTACTGCTGCCTTGCACTGACTCTAAACATTCACTTCTCAGGCTAAATTCCCATACCTTAAGAAGCCTGTGATCACTTCAGGAGGTACTGATGTAACTTCCAGTTGTGTTGATGATGAAGATCTTTCATCCTTTGGATTTTGTGAGTGTTTGAATTTAAAATACAACTGGTTCTGTTTTGCTTTCTAACTGAAGCTTGACTACTTAGGGACAAGCAGTAACCAAAATGTATAGTGTATATAAAAAGACCCCTCCCTCCCCTCACGAAAAAACGACCAAACAAAAAAAACCTGAACAAAACCCCTCTTATTCAACACTGCTTTTGAATTTCTTCTTGCCCTTACAACCTACTTTTGATTTCCAATCCAGATTTGCCAAAAGACTTGGATTCCAGTCAAGGCAGTTCACAGAGCATTAATACTTGGATAAATAAATGCAACAGGCAGTCAAGCTTCTCTGAGCTAATGGTAGGACACTTGAAAGTGCCGTATTTCAGTTAATGATATCAGTATCAGGAAGGCATGCAAACTGATTTAATCACATGTTACATTTTATTAAATTCCTGACCATTGGGAAGGAGATTGCATAGGAGAATTTAAAAGATTGGGAGTTTCTGGCTTTATTTCTGCACTGCGGATAAGCAGTAATTTTTGCAGAAGGGGAAGAAGTAATGCTCTGCAATAAAACCATTTTCATAATACCATGGGAATGAATTATTGCTTGAGGTGAGGCACAGTTTCTAATGGCTGCCTAAGCTTTCATCTCCATCTTTCATAGGTTAGTCAGACATTTTTATAGTGCTGACACAAAAAGAGAGCATTTATGTTGCTTCCATTCTCCATCTATCAACAGTTAAGTTAAAGTGCTACTACAGGAATACTTTTGACCTGATTTCCATTCCAACATGGTTCATCAATATACAGTATTTAAGCCATGCTAACTCTCAGGGCCCTAATCACATATTTTTTAATGCACCATTAATGGTTAGCAAATAGGAAGCAAAAGTCTGTCTTTTTAATGTGAAGAGGATGGTACTTTTTTATTCTTAACTTCCTTGATGTACCTTCTTTACATTTTTCTCAACTATCGTGAGGTGGTTTTGACTGAATAGTTTGAAAAGTCAAAATACTTTAGGCCAGAGAGGAAGTGGATTTTCATCTTGCTTGCATGAGAGACATCCATGAACACCAGTAACTGGTTCAAATTTGTGCATCAGGTAGGAACAAAAGATAAAAAAGGAAGCATTGTAATAAACCTTGTTTTACTTACGATTCCTTTCAGCTGATGAACCTGGTTTTATTAGTGGCATAGACTACAAAAAAGTTATTCTGTGGAGAAAATGAGAGACCTCCATGAAAAAACTTACTACCTTGTTCTGTGCTTAGTGCAGTTATAAGGCTGGACAGGGTAGATGTGTTTTGTACTGAGATAGCGTGATGCAAAGGATCAAAATGTGCATTTATTTGGGGGTTTAACATGCTCAAGTTGTGCATGTATTTGCAGGTCTGATCCTCCAACTTTCTTTCATGCAGCTGGGAGCCTTCTGTTCCCACAGCCAATCTTTCATTGTTCTCACTAAGCAGGGACCTGAGTGCTATTAGAAACAGAAACAAAAAATATTAATTTTACTTGTAGCAATTTAAAAGCTGTTTTACTCGTATCTACAGCTTTCTGTCTTGAAGTTGTGCTTCCTCAGTCCTCTTCTCATACTGTTGTCTACCCTTTGTTACCTCTCATGATGATGATTAATAGAATGCTCTACGCTTTTTTTGAACTCTTGGTTTTTCCTCTTAGTTCCTGATTATTGTAATTCTGCCAGACCTTTTTTCATATCCTTTCTTATGCTGCCTCTAATTTACAGTATATGATTTCTCCTACTCCAACCCCTCATTTCCATTCCTGCAACATTCCATGTTCTTTCTTGGAGCCTGGGTTGAGCACACACACCAGTTAAAATGAAAACATACTGTCGAGATTTTAGTAGCATAATAATTTTATTTTAAATGAAGCTGAGACATCAATCAGACTGTTCTCTAAATCCCAGTCACATCAGCTGCTAAATGAAAATATCAGTTATTCTCTCCCATTCCCAGCCCCCTTGCCTTTAAATGGTATTATCACAGCAAATACTAGGAGTTTAGACATGTCCATAGTCTTTTGTTGAAAGGCTCTTGCAACCAAGGCAAGGGAGATGCATCTGAAATTCTAATAGCTGGTGAAAAAATATTAACAATGGGTCTGGCACACGGGAGTGTTCAGACAGGAGGCTGTCAGATCCTGTGAGTTTGAAAGTCAAAAATATTCGAAAGACAAAGAGCAAATCATAGAAATGGCAAGTTGAGAAAAAATTAGTTCTTCAGGCTGAGTGGTGCAGACTCCTGAGGTTGGTTGTCAGCTCTGACACCAGCTCGCTTCTTGGCTTCAGCCAGGGATTTCTGAAGAGCCTCACAGTGCTTGAGCATGTCCAGTAATCAGATCCTGTCCTCTCTGACAGCCTCAGCTTTTTTCAAAGTCACGAGTGCCCAGAACTGCTGAGGACTTTTAATTAGGGCTGTGGATGCTCAGCTCTGCCTAAAACTGGATTCAAAGTGCCTCAGGTTGCTTACCTGTGTGGCCACATTGGAAATATTTGCTTTTTGGGTCTTCTTACAAGTTTCCCCACCTTTGTTTTTCTTTCTTGTTAATCAGGAAAGATGCTGCAGAAACTAAGAATTATATAGATGAAAAAGCTGTGTTAAGGAAATGGACACTTTGCATATAATCTGCTTAGAGATCTCACCTGAGCTTTTGGGGGTCCTGTGTTTTGACTCACTGCAGAAGCATGTAATGAATATGAATACACCTTTTTATTTCAGGCTTCTCATTTTAGGCAAATTTGTAGGTCCGTCTGTGACCGGTGAGGAGGGATAATCTTACAGAGACTGATTTGGTGACTTTTAAGTCTTTGGATCTTTATCTGAATCAGATTTTTCTGATAATTTGTGCTGCTCCCAAACCCTCTTTCATATCCTTTCCTGGTCTGTCTGCAGTTTGCAGTACATTATTTCTCCTTTTCTGAACTGTTTTCTCTGTAACCGTGAGCACAGAGGAAGTTGGGAATGCTAATATAGGCACTTGGGAGTGCTAATATAGGCACTTCAGTATTACTGTCTACATAGTGAAAAACAGTTTAAACTGAATAGGCAAAATGACAGTGAAGGATTCTGGAGAGGATGAAGTAATCTGTGGTCAGTCACTTACAGAGTTAGGAGTATAATTATCTCTCCAGGTCTAGTCCAGTGCTTTTTTTCCAGTGGACTGTGCTTTCTATCCTTGTAACTATGTACCATATCGACAGACTGCACTAGAAGCCACTCTTCTATTAAGGATCCATTTTTAATTTTTTTTCTGAGCAAGTTGTTGTTTGTTTTTTTTTAACTAATCATAGAAATGAACCAAAAAAGTCTGAAGTTCTTATTGTTCTGTTTTCCCCTTAATACATTACTGTTTCTGTTTTTATTTTTCCCCTTTTTTCTTCTGCTAAACTCCAAAGGGATGAAGATGCATGAGAGGCAATGTTAAGAGCTTTATCAAACTTCTGTCTAATAATAATGAAATTTGCAATGGGCTTCTAAAAGACACAGATCAGAACCACTTGCAAAAATGGCACTACAAAGTAATGAAGATTCAAGTGGTTCTTGTTCGATATGAAGCTATCAGGGAATCCAAACTCATCTAATATCCTATTGCTAGAGAAAAGACAGTCATTAATACTAGGAAAGGTTATCTTCTATTTTTTTTCCCCAAATCTAGGCAAAACAGCTTGATGCCCGTGTTGTTTAGATTTGTGAGACTCCAGGTGTGCATGCTGGGGCTCTCCCGCCCATTAAACCTTTAAATAAAGGTTCTAATACATTTCCATTAAAATAAGTAGTAAATACATTTAATGACCAGTTCGTTTGAGTGTTAACAGCCTGTTAGCTAACAAACTCATCATTAACTGGTGCTAACTTTTTGCAGTCTTGTTTAAATAATCCTTTAACATCAGCACTCTTTGTATTTGGGAACGCATGTAAAAATCTCTGTCCAAGCTTTTTCTTTCTTTTTTTTTTTTTGAGAATATTGTTATCCAGTGTGGTCCTTTCTTTTCTGATTGTTCCGCTTTCCTCTACTAGTGTTTTCTTTTGTGCATTAGGATAGCAGAGGTTTTTTTTCTCCAGTATTTTTTTCAAATTTATCTTAAAATCTCTGCTTGTTCAATGAATTAAGTGACAAACCCCTAGAGGTAAATTCAACTAGAGAACATAAAACTCACAAATCAGTGGAGCTGTGGGCTACATCTTGATTATGCACAGCATTCCAATGAGCTTGGGGAACCCATTTGTGTGCTATTAGAGGAAGCAGAATTCATGTCCCCAGTCTTTCAAAGATACCAATGCCTTTCTGCAAGCCCACCAGAATGACTTGTGTGTAAAGTTGCATTGCATTTGTGTATTGTAGGTGTAATTTGGCTGTAGCATTTGTTTTATGCCAAAAGCTGTCTTGATTTCAACCTGTGGATGGAGGAAGACAGTCAGTTCAGTTCAAATAATATCTTAAACTTTGGCCGACACTCAGATTGAAGTTGTAATCAGCCACTCTTTGAGGTGATAAATTATGGAAAAAGAAGGGGAAAGTTTATTAAAAAAGTATTTTCTGTGTTCATTTTATTTGGCTGATTCCATATCAAAGCCCATAAGTAGGGGTGGGCAGAGTGTTATACGTGTGTCACAGAATCACAGAATCACACAGAATC
>NW_010223247.1:0-5190 GCF_000695765.1 Mesitornis unicolor | reverse complement strand
AGGGAAGTTTATACTTGCACAAGCCTGCTTTTCTTCAAGACCTCTCTCTATGCTGGGGATGGGAGCAGCTCTACACTTGCCTGATGTATGCTGCCAGCTGAATTAGTGTGGTTTCCTCTTTTTTTGATGGATTTTATTCTCCAATGGCATGCACAGTCTATAAGAGCCCTTGCTTTTGATTTTCTTTATGAAGAATATGTCCAAAGATGCAGCAGTACCAGAGGCAGGGAGATTCACTTGTGGGTCGTAGGATGGTCATAAGAAAGAGGTGATAATCTTCTTACAACCCAACCAGAACACCTTACAGCTTCAGCAGCTTTGCCCTGCAAATGTGAACTTTGGCTTTCCCTTTCCAAGGCACCCACTTGTACCCTGGATGGGATTCAGAGGAAGCCTGAACATTCCTATATGTAAAAAATTTTGCTGTCTCTAGAGGGGAAGAGTCTTTTGGTTTTCAGCAGGGAAGCGAGCAAGAAGACAAGAGTTCCTGAGGCTTCTCAGGTAGGAGCCATGGCAAAGGACTGGCTCTGCTCTAGCCATGATGGAGGGTACAAGGCAACCAGAAACCCCCCCAGAACAGCACGGCACACCACAAATCAGGCTATATGATGCCTGTCACTGATGTAGCACTGTGTGAAAGCAGAGGGAGACCACAGCAGGTGCAGCAGCTGTTTCTCAAGGATATCCATCCATTTCCAGCGTGCATGGGGATGCGCTATCCCTGTATCTCAATAAAGTTGTCTGCAGATTAAAGAACTGTAAAATGGTAGGTGATTTTTGATAAAAAATGGTGAACAAGTAAGTCTAACATGATAGACCACATATCAGCCTGCAACAGATATTCAGCGTAGGCAAGCCTCAGGTCAAAAATAGTACTTCTGTGAGAAGAAGAGCGCTGTGACTAACCAAGCCCTGGTGATAACAGAAGCTGAAGTTTTCACATATGGAAATCTCCAGAAATATTAAATAGGGAGCCTTAAAAAAATCCATAGGAAATTCTACAGATTTATGAATATTATTAACTGTGAACTTTAATTACCTTGACATTTAAAATGAACAGAAATGGCACTTCAATTGCACTGTAGCCACACTTCTATTGCATACATTTAAATATATTAGAAACTAGTTATAGCTGTGCTGTACTGCATGGGAAAAGTCCAGGCAGTTAGAGAATGAGGAAGTAAAGGAGATTTCAGACCTGCACCTCAGCCAGGGAAAGCTGACTCAGTTCTTTCTCAGTATCACTAGTGAGCAAAAAGTTTTCTCCCAGCTTTTTTAAATTCTCCAAGGCATTCCAGGGCTCTGGATCCTGAAGCCTGCTTGGATGAAACTGCTTGCGGGCTTTGGATAGGTGGCCTTCTCTGCAATACTGTCTTCAAAATAGACAGTGCTGACGAGCACAACTTTGCACAGTGTGGTTGTGGACATGGGTGTAGGAAGGATCTCACAGCATCTGAAGTGTGACAGCCACCCATCTGAGAGCGCCATCCATGGAGGCAGTGGGCTGGATGAGATGGGTGGCACTTCAGATCCAGTGAGGGGCTGACGTTCACTATCTGCTAGGCTATGGGAGAAACCAAACTTCTGCTGCGCTTTCATTTTTGTTGAGAATGCTGCCATATGGGATCTGGTATAGCACCTCTTCCCTATAATCTTTCTTCCTGTTCATGGAAAGTCATTAGCAAGAAATTAAAAAAAGAATTCTGCTCTTTGATGAACCCTTAGAAGATATATTCTGTTAGTGCTTTTACACACTATGTTAAAGCTTCAGCAATAGGATCACCCCAAATCTTCTTGGTTCAGACACTGAAGACCTTCATTCAGTTCTTCAGTTGTCACCTGTCTCTGGGCAGGTCGCTCTGTCTCAGTGGTCTCTGTTCAACTGTGCAATATTAACGATTGCAGAGGAGAGCTCCCAGCCTCACCTCTGCAGCTCTGAAGCCACACTAGTCCTCAATTCACAAGGGTTATTTGTGGTCAGACATACTGGCAAGTTGGACTACATCAGAAGACTTCTTGGTTTAAAACTTTTAGAAACGGAAACCACCAGTTTATGCAGTTTCTGCTCTTACAGGCTAAGACTTTGAAAGTTTGAAATGGATTATTGCACACTCCTCTGGGGACCACAGCATTTTGTTCCTCGTCCCACACTTCTGTCTGGCGCCTCGAATACACAAATCTGAATTCTGCCCTCTGTTTGACAAGAGCACAAACATCTCCCCTCCTTTCATCGAGTAGGCAATCACGTTGACACTGCAGCTCACAGGCACTGATATGCACATGGTGTCATAGGATATCTTGCAGGTGGAAAGGTATCTGAAAGAAGTGCATTGTCAGCCTTTTAAAAATGAATTGTCAAGTTTAATTTTAACTTGGGAAATATTTGCGTAGGAGACATTCTGACTTTTTAAAAGATCCCTTCCTTGGAAGTTTTTTCTGCTTTGTGATTCACTGCTTACTTATACAAGGGTTGTTGTTACACCTGTATTGCTGCTGTATCCCTTTTCAGTGGGTTGAGTGTCACAATTTCCAAAACAATGCTTCCTCATCCCACAGGTGTGACCTGCATTCTGCATTTCCAAAGACGTTTGTGATTTGCATTTTGGCATATTACAATTCATGCTTCTCAGATGAATCCAGTTCACAAAATTATCTAGATCTGTATAGCTGATGATTTGTATAGTTGACTTGTCATAATTTTAGTATGTCACTGTTTGTACCACCTGTAGATATTACTGGTCATGTCCTTAGATTTTCTTCTAGGTTACAATACTAATTACTACTGTATGCTATAAAGAGATGCTGTGATGGTGCCATAGCTCTGTCTTGTGTCCCCATGGATTATTTGGATGATAGGCTGGAACATGTGTGCTTATGCAGCTGATTACCTGTGAGGGACTGCTAACATGCTGAAGGAAAGGACTGGAAATTTAAAGCAGTCTTCCCAACTGGGAGGCATGGTCTGAAAATAAAGAGGGTCAATTTCAACACGGAAAAGTGCAAGGTAGCACGCTTGGGTAGAAATAACCAGCTGCAGAAATATCTAGTGGCAAATACTCGGTTTTCAGCAAATTTGCAGCAAAGAGTGAATTGCATGTTCAACAGGAGTCAACTCTGTCTTTATGATGAAAAAATAGAGGTAGGTGTTACAGTGGGGATACAGACATGTGTTTAGCCCCCAACATAAATGAAATATTCCTCCTGCTCTGGGAAAGGGCTCTGCTGCAGCGCTGAGCTCGGTTTCGGGTGCTGTACTTCAAAGAAAATGTGAACCAGCTGGAGGGAATGCAGAGGCGAACACCAGCACTGACAGATATCAAAAACATGGGCTCCGCAGAAGGACTGAACTAACTGGGTCAGCAAAGTGTAAAGAGTGAAAGACCAATAGCAGCCTTCGAATTGTTAAATGTATCTCTAAAGAGAAATGGAACAACCTCTTTGCCATGTCCATAGGACAAGAAGGACACAGCTTAAATTGCAGCTACTGGAGGTTTTTAAATACAGGTTAAGCAAGCACCTGTGGGGCTGGTAAATGTGTCCTTGACTC
This sequence comes from Mesitornis unicolor, assembly GCF_000695765.1. Lineage (NCBI taxonomy): Eukaryota > Metazoa > Chordata > Aves > Mesitornithiformes > Mesitornithidae > Mesitornis > Mesitornis unicolor. The sequence goes on along the minus strand of NW_010223247.1, from coordinate 1,643 downwards.
TGACACGAGTTGATTTGGATGACCTCTCATGTTCCTTCTGGTCCTCTTTCGCTGTAGCACAGCTATTGTCATACAGTTCTATTGCTGATCTATTTTGCTGTATCTGCTATAAAACCGAGTTTTGGAATTGCAGACAAGCTTTGCTAAATGCCTTTAGAATTTGCCATTGGTTTCTGGCTTTATATTTCCTGTTGATTTTCAAATTCAGCAGTACATCTAATGTGCGCTACACTGACTTACATACTGTTTTGGAGCACTGCCAGTGCACTGTAGATAGATGAATCTCATTTTTCTCATGCTCTAGCACTGACCCTAAGCTTCTATTGAGCAAGGTGCTAGTGTATGCCTGTATCTCTTAACACCTTGAGTAAAACTAGTACTTCCTGAACTACTTTGTATTAGGTCTTCTTTTTGTTTTTACTTTTGACTTGACTTAATCTGACATATTTTCAGGGCAAACTCCCTGATATGTGGATTTCATGGGACAGATGTCAGGTTTGCTTCTCTTTGACACCTGTGCTTCCTTCTTAAAGTAGCCTGACTTACTCCTGCTACCGTATTCTGAGGCTTATGAAATCCTGAGTACAGATATCCATAACCAGAGGCAGCCAGGCAGGTGGGGAAATTGGGACACCCCAGCCAAACACCCAGAGAGTTTCAGACCTGAAATGGCTTTTTGGGCTCTCTAGAGCAGCTGGCTCCCAAAGGAGTCATTTGCTTTGCAAATGCCGGCTCAGGAAGCACTGAAGCTGCATTGCTATGGTCCTGGGTACAAGGTGCTGATGCCCACCAAATATGAACTGAGGTCTCTGGTCCCAGGACATAGTTTGCTTGCACAGAAGCTGGACGGTGGCCTGGAGTTTGTTCCCAAACTGGCTGTGCTTGCCCAGCCCTTGCTGTTCCTGGTGAGCAATAACAGGAAACATCAGGTGGGATGGGAGCATCTTGGGGGCTGCTGGATCAGTTTCTTACTGATTTGCTTTCCTGACATACTTGCCAGCTCCTCAGGAATGAGTTGTTTCAGGCGAGCCCGTTAAATTGGCAGTGACTGACACTTATTGCTGGCACCCAGGGATTCCTTGTCATTTGAGAACTACTGGGACCTGTCTAAAAATCGTACTTTTCACACGCACCTTCCCATCCAATCCTTCCTTCAGCTGGTATTGTCTAATATGATCAAAGCCTCTACCCATCACATACTCTCCCTCCACTTTGTCACTGGTGGGGTCTGATGAATTGCCCTTGTTATTATTCTGAGCCTGCAGGTCACCCAGACACAACACAGTGCCAGCACAATTGTGACAACTGAATTGTAACAACTTCTCAGCTTCCTTTGCAGCGCAGATACAATATTTATGGCACTATTAATGCACAGCGCTGTCAGGATTTTTCAAACGAGAGTAACTCACCTGTCCCTGTCACACATGCATGTCCTCCGTGTTTCAGAAGTGTCAGGAGAATCCTTATCAATTTTTCTCTCTTAATAGTCTTCTGCCATGAAGCCCAAGTCAAAAATGGCAGGCTCCAGCACAGAAAAGCCTGATGGATCTTTCTGTGGTGACAGACAGGATGAAACTTTCAGCTGTGCTGCTTGAGCAAGCGACTTAGCCTTCAGGCCATGGGGATGTATAAGCACTTTTTTT
>NW_010223246.1:0-5253 GCF_000695765.1 Mesitornis unicolor | reverse complement strand
CGATTCTGTGTGTGTGATCTGTGTGTGTGAATGCACTTCATAGAGTCAGTTTCAGTGCTTTCTCATCATGTGCTTTGTAAAGGACAGAAATCTAAATGTGCTAAAGGAGAATATTTATACACTGAATTCCCTTGTGACAGCATGTACCACACAGATCATTCTCTTTCATCCTAGCAAACTGAAATGTGCATTTAAAACCGCACACAGGGGCCTGTTTTGCCCCAGATGGATGGAAATTTTACATAAATAAACTCAAGGTAGTCAGAACACAACAGGTAAATGAATAGCTTTTATCAGACTCAGCTTACTTGGTAACACCTCTTGCTAGGCCAACATTGCAAGCACGAACTCCTTTAAGGCTGTTGATTATACTGCTCTTTCCCACATTAGGGAAACCTGAAGAACAACACATAAATCCTTGTGAGTTAAATTAACAAAATTCAGCCTACGTAGCACTGATCAAAACTGCTTCTTGTAGGTGTCTTTTACATCTTAGGTGTGAGATCAGAGTTGGATCTGAAGTCTTCACTACAGAAGTAAGACTAAGTCTGTATCCTCATTTCTCACACCGACAATGAAAGGGATGTGAAAGACATCACTGAATGCAACACCAGCTTTACCAGACAGGAGGAAGGCAGTGCAAGCTGCACCGTATGTAATCTGCTTCTCTTGTTTCCCTAAGCTGGCACATCAGCTAAGGCCTCACACAATGTGCCTTCCACAGATCACATCCACTACATGCAGGTAAGCACAACATAGATCACTGTCCACTGAAGTGAGTATAGCAATGAGTCTTCGCTGAAAGTAAGAACAATGACTAGAAAGCTCCAAAGCAAGTAGTGTCAGCTGTTTTACCCGATTTGTAATGCTGGATACCAAAGTTTTATGGGAGAAGGAAACTCCTCCTGTCTCTCCAAATGCTTACCTACTACGCCAACCTGAATGACTTTGTTTTGAGTCTTGCCGTGCTCTTGAAGAAGTTTCAAAAGGCATTTGCTTCCAAAACATTCAATTGTTCTAGATAAATCAACACGTGCACGTCTTTTTGGGAACTGTTGCTGCTACAGGATTCAAAGGCAAAAAAACACCCACGGTCAGGAGATATTCAGGAGGAGAAATAGGTATGCTGAGATTTATTTATCTACTGTAATGTTTCCAACTCCTGTCTTCTATTGGATGATGTTACTGTGTTGTTCTAGACAGAAAGAATTAGTTTAGTAAGAAGTTGGCTAATCTGTTAAGTGATGATATAAAAGGTAGCCATCAACTACTAAGAGAAAAAGCAACAGGGCTTGTGATTTCAGTTCAGGCTGTGTTGTAATTTGTTGTGCAACCGCAAACTAACCGTCTATGCTCAGATGGTAGAATCCTTTAATCTGCAAGTTCCCTCAAGAGACTTCAGTTCTTCAAAGGATTTCAAAACCTACTCTCTGCATTGCAGTTTCTGCCACCACTTCACAGGAGGGTCTGTTGCAGAGTCTATGCTGTTACCAGGGTTAGGACGTGTGAAGCATTATGTGTTAACGCACTTACGACTCAAATGAGTATCTGCAAGGAGTTGACAGTAAGACACAGGGAGCTAACCCCTTCATATTCTTCATGAAATAATGTCACATGCTACCTTTGGTGATGGCCACAGTCAGGATGAGTACAGTAGCATAGACTGCACTTTACCTACAAAACAATTCAGATGTAACTGGTGCAACTATCCTATGTAGAAGATGAAAAATTCCTTATCTTCCTCCCTCCTGTCCTGTCCTTTCTACAGTTAAAAAAAAATTTGCTTTTACTCTAGTCCAGCATCCTGGACACAAAATAACAACACATATTTCTACAGCAAGAATTTCCCCACAGTACCACAAAGCAGTCGAGGTGCAAGGGCATATCCATCAGCCAGAGCAGTACCATCAAACAAGGGGAAAAGGAACTGTAACGAACAAGAGTTCCTGTTTCTCAACATGTTTTAACACGTATGATTGCAAACACAACTTAGTCATGAGACAGCCTGCAGCACTCTTACCATGGTCTTGTCCTTCATCAATGTTGCTGATTTAAAAGCAACCGTTGGAAACTCCTTCTTCAAATAATTCAACCATTTCTCCAAGTTCTCCTTTGGCACTAAATCTGGAAAAGAAAGAGCACGGTCCTGTCACTCCTCTGGATCTTAAATATCACAGTGTGCAGAAAATGGAAGGTGGACTCAGGAACCAGGCTGTACAATCTTGCCAGTGTGGTACGTTTCTTTGTAACAAGTAATGTTTGGCTGAAACTTTAGTAGCTGCCTGTGTTCCCTAAAGGTACCCAGTGTTGCAAGTTTTAGTCTTAATTTTCTGCCTCAAGCAGAACATCTCAAAATTACACTGTTGACCCCTGTATCAAGTTTTTAGTGCTGGGGTCTTGCTACAAGACTTTGTACGGTAAAGAGATGTCCTGTGAAGGATTACCCCATCATCCCTGCAAAGGCTACTTTGATACAAAGTTCCTTTAGCTTTTGCTGTCACTCTTGGTATTTCCTTTGATTTTTTTTCTGCTATTAACCCAGTATGTTCCAGCCTTTGTAGCTGGTTTCACCTGTTTGTTGTGCAGTGTGTCAGACAGCAACAGAAGAGAGAAAATACTTCCCAGAGCCAAATTTGAAATACAACTATTTCACTGCTTTGCTGATCTTTAACTCAGACCAGTGTCGTGACCCCTCCCTACTCACATTCACAAAAATGCTAAAAAATTTGAGATTTTTAACTTCCGTCAAATTTGGCTGCAACTGGCCAATGCTCTCAGAACTCGGTGTATAAGGGACTAATGTGCATTTACCTGTTGTGTGTTTTCTTAGCAAACTAGACTAAAATGTGGAGGAAATGAGAGTCCTTCAGTAGGGCAGTGAGCTCAGAGTTGGATCTTATGTCTTCAGTGGTATCTCAGATTCCTTTACAATCATCTTCATAGCTCACAGAACCACAGTGGCCAAGCAACACTTCAAGAAAACCTGTGCTTCTTACCAATTTTGTTCAGAACCAAAAGCAGCTTTTTGTCTCCTCCAGAGCAAGTTACGGCTTGCTCCAGTTGAGGACACCGGCAGCCCATGGGATCTCTTGCATCTAAAACCTCCAGAACCACATCTGAGGCCTCAATCACCTAGGTATGAAATAAGACACTCGAGTAAGACATGACAAACCATCTGACAGACGACAACTCTGGAATAGCTGTGGCTTACAACAGTTACTGTTGAATTTCACAGAACAATTGCTGAGGTTTCATAAGACTCTTCTTGTCCGAGCTCCTTTCTTCTGAACTACAAACCAGAAAGCTGAAGCAATTTTCATCTTTTTCCTCCAAAGGCAAGAAATCCTTCGACACCAATACCTCATCACTACAAGAGCTCTCTGATCACTCAGTATGTACTGACATTAGCCCAAGAAGTCTATGCCTCAACGTGTTGGATGTCTCAGTAGCTCACACCAGACAAGACTGAAACCCTCACAGTTTGTTGTAGAATCCCTTATTTCAGTGTTGAAGTTTATCACAAGCAACCTCTGTACTCTCTGGCAGCTGCACAGTAATGGAAAAAAGGAAAATAACAAATGGTCTCACTGCTGACTCTCATCAAATTACATAAAACAGCTGAAGTGTCTCACCTTCGTAAGTTCCCTGCAAAATGATTCCTTTGAATTTTTATCCAGCAGTTTGTTAGTCTTTCGTTTAGATTTGCCGGAGGATTCCTGAATGCAAAGAAAAATGAAAGGGGATGATTTAACTGAGAATTAGTGTATTGTACTTGCAGCACAAAAATGTAACGCATAACAAACCGCTTATGAAGATGTAGTTTCAGGATGACTTCTATAGCTTCTACAAGCTTCAAAGAATCAAAATTGTACCAGACACCTACCTCTCCCTCTGCTTTTTCCTTGATTTTGGCTGCATTCTTTTTAGCTTCAAGCTTCCTCTTCTTTTCATGTTCTTTTTGTCTGTTGAGCTTCTGCTTTTGTTTTAGTTCTTCAAGCTGATTGCAAATAAAAACCCAAGCCAGATGAACATTGTTCTTTCATTTACTTATTTCTAACCAAAGTTCCTGAGACAGCTTAGAAGTCGTGGCTGTCCAAGTGACACTGGGAACATTTTTTGCATCCTACCCTGAAAAGACTTCAATTGCCTCAAAACCAGAGGCAATACACCCATTAGCTAGACCCCAGAATGACAGCTGTGTACCAACAAAATTACAACTGATAAGGGTGCTGCTCTCATGTCACATTACTCCAGGCTGCAGACAGCAGATCTTTATTTTCTGTATAATCACATAATGCCAAAACTTAACTTTTAGAATTCTGATGGGACATTGATGTATCTTAGCATCACAGGCAATTCTGATTTCACTAGAAATGACAGTTCCAGTGTGTTTATACACACAGTGATGAAACGAAGGTTAAAAATAAAAGAGCAAATTGTCACACACTATATAATGCTGGAAATAAAGATTATTCTTCTAAAGTCGTACTAGGACTATTTACGATCTCCCACGATTCCAGCTCTGGCCATGCACATGTGCACACACATACACACAAAACTTCCCTGAAGAGAGGAACGGTCTCAGTTCTTGCCCTCTTTACCACAAACCGTATTTTACCCTCTGCTTCCTTTGCTCTGCTTCCCGTAGAAGCTCTTCCTTAAATGGTGCAGCACTGGGAACACCAGGATCTTTCTTAGGCTTTTTGTGTCCACGTTTTTTGGCCTCCTTCCTGACTTTTCGGTGATGTTCTCTTATCTGAAGACAGGAGCAAGAACATTTTCACAGTCTAAGGCAAAAAAAAGGGATGCATCCCTCCTATTTACAGACACAGGGTCAAGAACGGTCTGTTTCCAGCTTTAGATTGAAGTGTTTTGATTGCATAATGTCTCATTGTAAAGCTACACTTGAACGTACCAGCCCAAAATAATGCAAAAAAAAGATGTGAAAAACCTACACTGCTGTTCCTTCCGTCAAGGAAGTGGGAAGCAAATTCCCCACTGCGATCCAGCCTCCTTGTGTTCAATACAACACGCTTATTGTGTAATAACATATTAAAAATGCGTTTACCGTTGAACTAGTTGGCACGAAGCTTTAATGAGGAACAGCCCGCCGCCCCCCATCACCCCCGCTCCGGACAGGGGCAGCCCGGGGCCTCACCTTCTTCTGGATCTTGTAGCGCTTGTGGCAGCTCAGCCTCTTGCTGGCTTTCTTCAGCTCTGCAAGGCACCGCGCCCGTCAGCGCCGGCTTCCCC
>NW_010223245.1:0-5141 GCF_000695765.1 Mesitornis unicolor | reverse complement strand
GTGATTCTGTGATTCTGTGATTCTGTATTCTCAGTCTTCTCCTGCCAAGGCGAGAAGACCAGGAATTTTTTTCAGTTTAATCAATTTTATGTTGCTAAGCAATATTTTAATTTTTACCTTTATGAATTTATTAACCTTGAGTATGTCAGATCATGTGTGTATATAGACACATAATATGTATTATTATATTTTTAAAAAAATGTAGGTAGCATCAGTGCAACTGCAACTACTTCCTACTCTTTTAGGATTAGGCAATTCTGGGAGAGGACAGGCCTGCACCTTTACAAAGGAGGAGCTGAAAGGAGGCTTACCATAAATACCAAAGAGTGAATAAGGAGGGGTAAATAATACTGAAATGGTGGCCTATGCATGGCAAATGCACACGCAGATAGAAGGGTAGCTACACTTGAAGGGACTATTTCTGAGGTGAAATGATGAGCAGAAGGAAAGACATTACACAGCTGCATTACTTTTGCAAACAGTCTGACTTATCATTACCTGTAAAATGCACTTTGCTGTCTGAAGAAGTGGCTTCTGCAGCCAAACAAGATTTGATTCTCATCAGTGAGCACTGTCCATCTGCTAGGGTGATTTAGCCACTGCTACTGCACAAACTTGATACCTCAGAAACAATATTCAAATAGAGCTCTGGCTTTTAATTTTGAGTTTGGTCCAATGGAAGGCCATCCATCAACACTTGCTGAATGCTCAATTGAACCTTAAAATTTGCAGCTCTTCATGTTTGGGCAAGCTCCTCCCCTGGGAGTGGCACACCCAGAAGCATCATCCAGCTACACTGCCAAATACACCTGGAAACAGGAAGAGGGCTCTGCTATTTAAGTTCTCACACACATGTTTTTACAGTAATTTTGTTACATGAGACCATTTAGACCTTTAAGTGGTTTGAATATAACAGTAAATGGAGGTCAGGTAAAGAATAAAAAGAAAAGGGAAAAACAAGCAGACAAGGATGGACAAGTATTTTTCTTATACAACTTAAGGAGCTTCAGTGACGACAAAATAAACAAAAGTAGATTCTTTAAATTGAAACCATTACCTACAGATAGTTTATAAAGTCCAATTAATTTCTAATTGAAGCCAGAAGTCAATGAATCCCTTTCACAAACTGAAATGGATGATCACATGCAATAAGTTTTATCTCTGCGTGTTAAAAAAAGTTAATAGAAAATCACTTATGTAGTTTCCATTGTTGTATAGAAACACCACTGGAGTTTTCTTTCCAGCAACATTTGTCCTCAGCCAAAAATATACTACCCTGTGTTTGATACAGAGCCATAGTTTGAGTTAACTGCTTGTGTCACTCTCGCTTCCACCTTTATTTGGTCTTGTATCCCGTTCCCTCAAAAAAGTCTCCTTGAACTCAGTATGACAGAGCTGAGGTGACCCAGTGGGCTGACAGCACTAACACTTAGTATAAAGTATATTACATAGCTTTACCATGATACATGATACAAACATTCAGTGAAAGGTCAGGAGCCTCGAGCACAACAGGTGAGACCTGGCAGGTTTGGAAAGCAATATCTATGTGTGGTGTCTTGCAGGTACTCGGCTCCTTGTTCTCTTAATTAGTCTAATGGCCACTGTGCCCAAACTTATGTCGCCTGATTATCTGGTTATTATATTCAATTCTACAGAGAAGCATGTAGCAAATGGAAAAAAAAATAGAGGTCAGAAAGGTTTTGCGAAACAGAACATAAGGTTGTGTTTCTTTCAGGGAAATTTGCCCATAAGTACTATTAAGATATTAATGGAAAAACATTTAAAAACATAGTTGATCTCAAAACAGCTGGTTATAAAACAGAGTCATTAATTGTTTTTAAAAAGTTAACACAAAAGAACTGCTTTTTTATAGTAATGTAATGAGAGGCCAACTCCTTAAAAAGAGTATATGCTGACTTCTGTGTATCATTGCCTTGTGTAACAGCTTAATGCAGGTTTACTAACAGGTTTACTGTTTTAGGCTGTACATACATTTCCATGTATATAGACTTTTTGTAAAATCTTACCAAATTCACAAGGACTAAAATGCAGTATTTAAGCCACACAACAAGCCAAGGTATCAGAAAAAGTACAGATTAGTGTTAGGAATTGAATGAATAGTGTATGGAAGACACATTTGCCAAAACAGACATGAATTGTGCTTTTTAAAAGATAAAATACATTTTAAAAACCCCGAAGAAACTAAGACCGGGCTGTTAAATGGTCTGCTGAATGAACCATTATTTGCAGTGCTGCAGGCTTTGCTTGTAGGGGTGGGTATAACAAGGGCAGTGTGTGCATCCTCCTTCTCTCCCCACCACGGAGCAACTGAGCTCAAAAGCAACCCCACTGAACCTCTCGAGGTTGCCTGTGACCAATACGTGAAGTCCCTCAGCCCACGCCACGGAGGAGACCCACCCGAAAAGGTGTATACAGCTTTGTCACAGCGAGATCTTGAAGCATAAAGGAAAGCAATGCTGAGATCAGCAACTCACAAACTTATCTACACAAATTACAGATGCAGCCACTGGCTGTGCCTGCTCGGGGCTGCTGATGGTGGGGATGGCCCAGACGTGCTGCTCCTTAACAAAGCCACAGAGGGGAAAGCTGGCTGACATTTGTGGTTATTTCAGGCTAAGGCAGTTCCCTGACTAGTCTTGCTTGGTTCCCTCACCCAGACGGAAGAAATACCATGTGATTCTGACTGCGTGGAAACCATGAGGATAACAATGCTTAAAGAATCAGCTATGCTTTGGAAATACCACCTTATATGGGACATCAAAATCTTTAAAAGAAACCATTCAACTATTCATCTTGCTTTGTAGCATTGTGCCTCTTTTTTTCTGTATTCAAATGCCACTTTTTAAAAGGGTGAGAAGAGGCACTTAAGTACACCCCAATGTAAGCAATCATAGTTAGGAATATCCAGTGATGCTATTAAACAATTACTTTTATTTAATCGATGTTAGTGATCTAGCACTGACAAATCATTATTCTTATTAGTCACAGATACAATATTGCGTTTCATTCACATGTTGGGAACATGGAAAGGGCTCTTCTACAACGTGTTAGCTACAAAAAGGCAAAAGCTTTTTGAACAGTTCCAGAAAGGTCTAAACCAAATCTGATACTTTTTTCCCTGAGTCTGATTTTATTTTCATTGTCATGTAACATATATTTCTTCAACGTTAGCTACTTTTCTCAATAGCACTATTCCATGCTGTCATCAGAATTCACGGCTTTCAGAATGAATCCTCAAAATACCAGATTTTGTAATTATTTCAAAAATTTCTGTACTGTTTTTGCCTAAAGATCTGGTCTGACTGTTTCTGCATAAAGCAGATCCTCATTCAAAAAGGTGTTCTTGAATCATGAAAATGCAGCAGAAACAGAAAACCATTTGGGTGGTGTACTCTGGGAAAACAGAAAGCCTGTACAGAGCTCGTGGCAACATTGAACTGCCGTCTGCAGCAAAAACCAGCTGCTAAAATTCTTCTGGTTGCTTGAGACAGCCTGAACGACTAATCAGGAAATCAGCCCTCGTGTTGTTCCTCGCTGAGGAGTTCATCACTTTAAGAGCCTAGAACGGAGCCTTGATGGAAAGGTTGTTTTGCTGCAGTGCAAAGGAGAAAGAGTGACTCCATTCAAAATGTGTTTAATTTTCTAGTAAGCATTAGTTTCAGGTATAACAGATGAATAATCTGTGGAAGAGAGAAAAAGAAAGCGATCTGTGCTGAGGTCTAGTTGACAGCGTACATTCTATAACACAGATTTTTCCACCTTGTGCCTGATTGTACCGCTTATATTAAGTTACGCCATGCTTATTTACCCATGATTATTTATACTTGTTGACTAAAACCAGATCCTGTGAAGTGCAACTCTAATAATGAAAATAAATTAAAAATTCTAAGTTGTGAGGGGACTGGGTAGCCATTTTGGTGGTGGCAGCCATCTTGGGGCAGAATAGATTCAAATAGCTGCATTTCCAAGTATGACTAATATTTTGCAACTGTGATAATTTTAAGACAATCTTTCCAATTGTCAGCCACTCCACTAGAATTAGAGGAAGGGTATTGCAATCTATCACACTAGGACAGGCAGTCATAAGAGGAAATACACATTTTTTCCTCTTAACTCGCAAAACCCCAGAGATTGAAAAAGAAAAATAAGCTACTAGTAGAAACTCCTTTTCAAGGCCATGAGGTAAATTAAGAACATACAGTGTAGGAATGCCCACTCTTAAGATCTCGTTACAAGTTTAATATGTGATGAAGCTTGGAAATTTCAATTACAGGAAGACAGACACTATAAGAGTACAAAAGCGCATCGTCTTTATGTACAACATGGAGCCTTGTTTGACATGTGAGTCCACTGCATAATTCGAGAATAAGGTTGTGCTTGTGATTTATTTTTTCCCCCCAAGAGACTTTTATCACACAGGACTTTGTTATGGTGGCTGCTGCTCATTTTTGGAGCTTTGAGCTTGAAGATGTATCAAGGTATTTGCAAGGGAGAAGGGAGTTGATATTTGGAGGGGAAAGATGTTGGGAATAGACTGTGGAAGTGAGGACAGGGCTCCTGTTCCAGCGCACCTCGGAAGCAGTGCTCAATGCAGGATATGTAGGAAAGGGACATGGTCACAAGGGAAGGCCAAAGCACCTCTTAGGAAACTTCGCAATTTTATTTTATTTGCTATTTTATTTTTCACCTCTGTAGATGAAGAAAGGCTGGAGCAACCAAAGAGCAAGATGACAGTGGACTAAAGGAGCACGAATCCTCAAGGTTTAAACACAAACTCAGCAACAAGGTTGATAAGCATGGCTCACAGATTAGGAACAAGGGAAAATGATAGCAACCTTAGAGACTGGAGACAGCACGTAACAAGCAACATGATCCAAGCCTGATGTGGACACCTTGCTGCTGCTGCTGAGATTTATTACCGCTCCCACGACAGCGTAGGGCAGGGTTTTGACAGTGGAGAAACTACTCGATGCAGAGCAACGAGGCGGAGAAGCCGAGGGGAACGGCATAAGGCACAAAAAAAGGGCAGATGCCGGTAAAGTCTGGGTAAGCAAAGGTCAAACGACATGACATGAGAGCGCATCACGCAACCCTAGAAAGTGACTCAGCCAGCCGACATC
>NW_010223244.1:0-5118 GCF_000695765.1 Mesitornis unicolor | reverse complement strand
CTCCTAATATTCTGTGATTCTGTGATCCAGAGGCCAAATGGATTAAATGCTGCATTTAAAATTAATGTTCTAATACAGTGCTATTTGGAAAAAGTTTGAGATAGGTAAGTCCTATTGATCACATTTTGCAAGTTAAACAAGAGATGCAGAAAGATGTACAAGCTATTTGTCCACATTAGCATAGAAATTGTTTCCCCCCCTTGTCGAGGTCTTCCTAGGCCCCAATTCTATGCCTCAAGCAAAGGTAGTAATACCAGAACATAAACCACAGGTCAAAATTTAAGCTCATGTAAATTGACAATATTCCCCCAACATGACAATTTTAAGCAAAATAAAAATTCCATCAACTATGAGTCATCAACAGAGGTTCAGCTGAGGATTAGAAACAGGAATAAAATTGTTGCTAGAGTGGGAAAAGAAACTGAAGCACTGTGCTAAAAAGTGTGCAAGGGATTTATGTGATAAAGACTTTAGCTGCTCACATTCACCGTAAAATTGTGCATTAATCTTATATTCTCTAGTCTGCATGCCTAACAATTTTGAACCCCATAAAATAACTGTTAACTGTACCGGACTGATGATGATATATGTATGCCATGACTTACCCCACTGAGAATATAAACCTGCATCTGACATAATTTAGACAAACAATTCAGAAAAAGCATGTAGAATTTAAGTAACAAACTTAAACCTCTCTAACTAGCAACCATTTAAGTATATACAAGGGGAGAACTGTTCTAGAGTATAATTATGGGTGTAAATTTTTATTATGTGTAACAAAAAACGTTGAAATAAACCAAATCATTTAGATTTGTATTTAGCATGTATTAGCTCAGTTAAAATGCCATATGTAGGGTTTTACTAAGTAAAAATTAAGATAACTTAATTCAACATTAGTAAGAAACAGTACTAAAAAGAAATTCAGTGAGATTACTACTCTGCTTTAAAATTTCTGAGTTACCTAGATTTTATGTTTGATAAATATTTCAACACTGTGAATATAAATTAAGAAAAAAAATCCACAAGCAGCAATTCATCTGCTCCCCTTTTCTATAACTTACACATCCAGAGTAAATTTCTTTAACCTTGTACCCTTTTTTTTTCCAATAGGATCTACATTTTTTTGAATGGCTTCTACAGTATGACTCCCAAACTGTGCATTATTCTTTTTGTCTGAGTGTGTGTGTGTTTGTAGCAGTTTTTACATATTAAAAGAGTATATGAACAGTTCTAATATATCATTGGAAAATGTGCATTAAGGAAGACGTTGATTTAAGAATGCCTGAGAATACAAACCTATCCATATTGACTGAAAAAAGCAAGTAATAAAAATCTACATTAAAATAATCCTACATTTTGCTCTTGTGTTTATGTATTGTGTTTGTGTAATGTATTTTGTATTCAGAGATTTAACTGATGAGATTTTGCCTAAGGATTGTGAGGTCTGAAAGTTTTAAATTTGAATCAGCATTGCTGTGAAATAAATACAAAATGGTAATTGTGTGGATTTGTAAACAGAAAATCCTTGCACCCATGAAAATGAGCATCTTTAAAGACTGGACTCTTTGTTCTTTGCTATTTTTACCAGGTTTCATATAACAGCATGTTTAGGGTGATAACAGTCACAACTTAATGAACTTATAGAAGCCACATATGTAAACTAGTTCAAATCTTTTCCTACAGATCACATTTTCAGTGAAAATATGAAATATGAAAATATATTTCACATCTTGAAATAAAGGATTTTTGAGCAATATTTCTGACTGTTTAAAATTATAGTCAACTGAAGTGCATGGGTTTAATTCAACTGAGCATGGGCATTACATGAAGCACATAATTACTCTCAAAATACAAGAAACAAGGTAAATATTTGGAATCTGATTGTCCATTTGCACTATCAGGGAAACATGGAATATCTGCACAAATCAAACCCCAGTGCAAAGTATTCTGTAACAATAACCATAATAGTCAGCTCAAATGAAATCAGCTTGTACTTTTACTGCATATATTTTTTCTCTCCTTTAATCAATAGTGTTTATCCTTTTTCTATTTCAGTGTAATTCATCATCTAGATAAACTAAACTCAATTACCAATGAAATCCGTTCTAGGGGAGCTGAAATATTATTCGGTGGATCTGTTTCTCCAGATGCTTACACTCACAAGAAACCAAGAATTACTCCTCCGAATAAACTTACCTGGATACACAATCAGTATGAAAAAAGAAACCAAAGCCAATGTCTGAGCAGATTTTTGCACACAGTATATCACTGCTACTGAGATTTCTCATACCATGCAATGAAATTTGCGAGGTTCGTTGTTCTCTAGCAGCCATCATACAATAAAATATCTTCAACATCATATTTCTTTTTTACATTTAACTGCAGAATGGAAGAAAAAATACTGAACCTTAATTGCAACTGTTAGCTATCATATAATTTCATCTTCATATGTAATCTGCAATGCACAAGATTTCAACAATTATTGAGTTTCATATAATAAAGACAATAATTACTAAAAGAGTCTTAACACCCCTCCCAAAACCAAAACCAACTCTTAGAAGCTGAATTAGAAGCACTGGAAATAATGTGTACTACAAATCCTCTATTAAAAAGAAGTATCTTCTATGTAAGTTTTAAATATTCTTATGACTTCTCAATCTAGTTTTCACTTTACTTTTCACAAAGTTTTGTATTTTCTGTGCTTTCACCAAAGTTCTTTCATTGATCTTGCTGTGTGTAATGATTGCTTTGCTTTCGGATATGGAAAAACATTGAGCATTTTCAGAAAATTTAGGTCTCTAAACAAAAAATGCAGGTACCCTCCAAAAAATGTGTCTGCAAAGTTACTCAGGTAAGAGAGGGAGTTACACATGGCAATGTTCAATAGAGTATTTGAGAAAGAATTAAAAAGAATGAGATTGTGCATGTTTTGGACAGTGTGAAGAGTGCAGACAGAAAAAGGAATCAAGCAGTGCACTATTTTGAATGAACAAGTTGTAAAACTAAGGAAAAAAAATCTGTATTTCTCCTTAATTAAAGGAAAGTATGCATCCGACCCTTGTTTTAATTCATCAATGTTGCTTCAAATTTCAATTTACTATATGAATATTCTCTCCTACTTAGAAGAACTTGTAATTCCTCTTATTTTTTACTAACTCAAAAGAAATGAGGCTTCTAAAATTAATGTGTTCTAACATATTATGTTCACATTCAGACATTTTAATCTTCAGTCCCTTCGGTGGAAAATACCAACTGTTTAATCAGCTCAGACCTTCCAGCTAAGTTACATACATTACACCATACACTTACTTTTGTTACTGTTTTGATGAAAATACTTAAACAGACAGAAAATATGAAAAATTAGCTATACCCATATACTACCATTCAGGCCTTTTTGTACCATGCTAAGTTATTACCCCACAAGTCCCATGAATGAAGTTTGCGAGACTCCCTGCAATAATAAGTGCTATGATTAAAGCAGTTACAAATCCTTTTGTAGAACAATTACGGTCTTGGTTATAACTCTGAAAATAACACAACCCTTTGTTTTATGTGTAAGTTTTAATCAAATTTATGAGACATTGTTATAATCTGGTTGTTAGTAACTCAATTTGTGGAAATTCCAATTAAAGTAACTTTTCGTGGAGTAAAGAAAACTGTTCTGCTGGAGAAAAATATCAGAATATAGCTCTTATTGTTCTCACAGTTCAAAGCCACTATAAAGTGTTTGCTGAAGGTTCAATTTAAAAACACCTCAAGCCTGGTTCAGTTGGAGTTAAATTCAATGAAATTGTACCTCTTTCTTCAATTAAGTGTTGGATCATATTCTGTCACAAGACAAATTATTCACTAAGATTAACACTTGGGAAAGAGAGCTCTTTCAGTGCCACACAAAATTTCTATGAAGTATTGAAATACTTTCAAGCTTCAAACAGGACAGAGGTACTGTTGATCAAGTGTATTGTACAGATAAAACTTTATTTTTATGTATTTGTTTTGATTAATCAGAAATATCCCAGAAGATTAAAGATTCCTTATGTCTAACAATGGCAATAAATCATCTGCATTTTTAACACAGAAGTGGTTTTTAAAAGTGTTGAGTTCCCTGTGCCTCAGTCAGAGAAGTTCAAAATTTTCCCGCATTTAAATTAGGAACTTTGGCATTTCCAGCTTCCTTCAGGAATCTTTTCTCATAGGTCAGATTAAGATGTTTCTTTTGTGCCAGAATCATCATCATCTTTTTTTGTTTGTTTGAATGAGCATTCCTGTAGGAATTCTGTAAAATGTCAGAGCATAAAAAAGTTTATTTCTGTCCTTTGACTGGAAAATTCCTAAATTCAACCACAACTAGCAATTTTCTTCCTGCAGGGATTCCTTCAGTTCCTATATTCCTTGATTTGACTTCATTTTTGTCTGTTACAGATACTTTTTATGAACTAATATATCTTCACAAATACGTACATGCATTTTCTGCTTCAGAATATTTTGCAGATTCAATGAAGTTCAGAAGTTTCTCACATCTTCTTGCACATCTATTTGCTTCATTTTCCTGATATACTTTTGAACTATGTACCTTGGAAACAACCCTGAACACAACACCTCACAATGGACTAGAGTACAATCACACCGTATAAATCATAAGTAACGATACCAAATTACTGCAGCAAACCCAGTATAAATTCAGTTAGATAAAAATGGACTCTCTTCATATACTTTGATTTAGCTTCTCTGTTTGCTTTAAGGCTTGCCTGCTAGCTGATAGTTCAAATCATACTTTGCTGCTGACTTGTCTTTCAAGAAATCAGCCCACCTCCTTTGCATGCTTTTTTGTGCATTTTATTTCCTCTGTCAGCCTATTAAGAACACTGTAACTACTGATGTATTTGAGTGTACTTTCAGTGATGACTAACAATGTACTGATGAAACAGAGCCTGAAGCTCACACTGAGTGCATGAGTGAGAGAAGCAGGGCTGATAATCCCAACTGAGGGAGCCTCATTCAATGGCAGTGATTTGCTCAACCTGCTGATTTTCGCTACTGGTCACAAAGTTACAACAAAATCAGTGTGCTTAGTCCAGATGTCAATTATTTCACACAGAATCACAGAATATTAGGAGT
>NW_010223243.1:0-5302 GCF_000695765.1 Mesitornis unicolor | reverse complement strand
TCATTCCCCAATTTATACTGGAATCTGGGGTCCAGTCAAGTCTCTTGTAAACAGCAAAGTGAGGAACAAAACAGTATCTCAGGTTTCTAACTGTATTTTTGTTTACTAAAAATAAAGTAAGTATGAGTCACTACAATCAAGCTAATCTCTTCACTCATTTAGAGAAAAACATTTCAGTGCTTCAAAGGGTAGCAAAACGACTCTGAAAGCACAAAAGCAGAAGGCCCTTTTTAATCTCCACTGTTACTGATTTGAGGAAGCAGAAGGTGCTAACCCCTGACAATAACAAAAAGGCTTTTTACAGAGATATTTTAGACAAATTTGTCAGGTTCATTACACCTTCGTCATTACAGCAGCAGCAGCGAAACTGGAGGATAAATTAACATATAGTTGACAAATATATGAGAACAAGAATGGATTTTCTGTTGAAAGAATATGATCCATCCAAAATACAATGCTTCCAGCAGATACTTCCTCATGTTGCAAGTAAATGTACTAGATTTAGCCTGCAATTCAGCTGTTGCTTCCAGCCAATTCAAATGAAGGCTGTTGCCAAGAAGGGCAGTTTGACACACTTTCATTCCTGGCTGAACATGACCACCTCTTCTTTCTTCCAGTGCTCCTGCTCAGCAAAGCCTTGCCATGAGTTCAGGTTTCAAGTGGATCCCGCCCCTGATCCAGCTCACCGCAGGCTGCACAAGGCTTGCAAACGAGAGCAACTGAAAGGTCCAACCACCTTTCAGGGAAAGCCCATATTTATGTTGGCTGAGCGCAGCTGTCAAATTGCAGCCTGAGGGCAGGGTTTTGTCTCCTCCATTCCTCACAAGTGCTCTAAAACCCCTGTTATTAGACTTACTCTCTCAGCAATCCGATGACTCATTCTTTATTTAAAGTAAAGGAGCTCCATCAGCAGAGGCAGTGACAGACCAATCACTTCAGCCATAGGTAATTTGGTGTGAGGTAGACCCAGCCTTTAGCTGTAGCTTCAAATCTGGCAGAACAAGAATTAAACCCTAGAAAGCCCCTAGAATAACAGTGCCTCACTGCAGGCTTGTACACCTCGTCTTTTTAATTCTGGGAAAAAAAGTGCCAAAAAAACCCCTCAAAGCCAAAGTGGTAACCCTCTGCTTGCCAACAAGCATATTATGCATGTAAGCTAGCACAGCTTAGTAGCTAACTCTAAACGGCAGTAGAATAAACCCCGACAGGCAGCTAGTCCTATCTATGCCAGTTGAGCCACTCAGCAAAGATCAAGCATTTCAGGTTTTCTCTTGAAATCTTCAATTTCTTTCATACACACCAAGAAGAGATTTTCTGTTCCAGTTCTTAGAAATCTAGTAAAAAAATGATGCAACAGTGATTCAACTCTACAGCTTTTCTCCTTCTATGAATTTTAATGGAAATGTTTCCAGTTTATACTAGTCTTCAGCAACACATAATAAATACAAATTATGCATCATCCCAAAAACAGTGACACTCATAAAAATCTTGCAACTTAACAGGACTCAGTTTAATACTTAAATACAGCAAGAGAACTTCAGAACAAAAGTGCAGCTGACTATGCAGAAAGTCCTGGCCCCAATCTTAGGTTTTGTGCACATGTATCTGAGGGAATAATTCCCCTTCTAGCACAGAAAGATTGTTCCTGATCTAAGGCAGGAAAGAAAAAGTACACAGCAAGAGGTCCAGCATCCTAGGAAAAAAGTCACCCTTGTCACCGACTGATCTGCCAACCCACAACACGCCAATCTGTTCAGGTGCAATATCAGACAGCTTGAAACAACCAGCTACACAACACAAACAATGCCAAACACAAAAGCAGTTTCTCTCTCTCCAGACACCCTATGTCACTCCTTCCCCTCCACGCAGATTTAACACTGGAGTAGCATCCTAAGCAGCACCTTCTGGAGTATCTCCTGTAGGGGCAGCAACAGTAATTCTAACAGACTGAAATACTGGTCAGAAATGAGCTGCTGCTATTTCAATGCCCAATACTTTTTTTTTTTCTTTTTCCATTCCTTATTATATAGATCCAGGGCCTTCAAGAGCAACTGAGAGTCAAAACTGGTTTCATTCTACTCCACATCCCATAAAAACAAAAGTTTTTTCAGTTTGTTTCCAGCCCTCAATCCTACCATGAAAAGCCATGCTTTTGGGCAGTCATATAACTCAGTTTCCAAAACTGAAGAAAGTAAACATATTTCTCTTTGTTTAGCAAAACTAGGACATTCTTTATCCCACTTACTCTCAGTGCCTGGAACCAAAATTTCCTGATATTCAACATCAAAACAAATTATAACCATTGTGATAATGTTATCTTATATCAGTTTTCTTCCCTTCCCCAGATTTCAAACAAGAAAAACAAAACCAAAAACTGCTTCCAAGATAAAACTGTAAAGGCAGAATCAAAATTCTCCTATGCGATACAGATCAGCAGGCATCACATGCCCGTAAGGATTTGAAAACAACCTTGTACAGAGCTCAGACACATCAGTGTAAGATTAAGCTGCCAATGTAGCATATGGTTTGCAAGTCTAGTTAAGAACCACTGGTCCTACATCAATATCCATCTGTACGATAAATGCCTTCCCTGCTCCACAGTGCAATGGGTATATTATTTTACACTACACATTTATTGAAATAAGTCTCTAAAAGCACTTTTCTATTGTGAAATAAAGGATAGGATTTCCACCTCTTACGATTTCTACATAGT
Source organism: Mesitornis unicolor (assembly GCF_000695765.1). Lineage (NCBI taxonomy): Eukaryota > Metazoa > Chordata > Aves > Mesitornithiformes > Mesitornithidae > Mesitornis > Mesitornis unicolor. Next base: position 2,589 of record NW_010223243.1, on the reverse strand, counting down.
TAGTATCAACTATTCAAAATTTACTTTCTTTCACCTGTCTTCACACTCCTGTTTACAAAGCCTACCAAACCAATTTTTAAAATTGAGACCTTTCCCCAGGCCATTCAGAAAAACACCGATGAAAAAAACAAAAATCTTTTTCTTGTCTTTTTGTCTTTAATAGCACATAACCTCTTTCAGTAGCCCATTTAAATTATTTTTCCTGCTCAATGAGGGAGTGTCACAAAGGTAAGCACATATTAATACTAAAGAACCAGTCAAAATAACTAAAAGCATAGCCATCATATTAGTTATCACCTTTTACCCTTTCTGGCTGCTGCACACTTAGTCAGTTATCTACAAAGATAGCCGTGCCACTAGCCACAGTATTTCCAGAGAAATAAGCTTGAATTTTAGTTAGGGCATTGCAAGCAAACTTCTTGGGTACTGCAACACATGTTTATTACATTAGAAAATGTTACTACTGAAGTAAGTCATTTGCTCCTAAAATGATTTCAGCATAGGAAGACTGGTTACACACTGTGTGTCCTTAATACATTTTAACACTGTTTTACAATAAGAAAAGCACTGTTAAAGTGTATCATGGACCCAGGCAGTCTGAAAATGTTAATTTATGCACAAGAAAAAAATATGCAACCACTATTCTGCTTTTGCCACCAATGAACTCCAGTAAAATATATCTGAGTAATTAAGAAAATACAGGCAATTATTCTTCAAATACCACAACATATTTTAAGAACCTGAGATGCAGAAAAAACAGATACACCACATCAAAAACAAGTTCTTAAAAAGATCCAACCTAACAGCACACATCAAATAAAGCAGCATACTGTAAAGGATTATATGTAGAAACCTTCATAGTAATGCTTCAGCAGCATATAGCGCAGCAATACTTACAACATGGCTGCAGTAATTGTCACTGATGAAAATTTAAAGACACAAGTAGAAATAAAGATGCTTGCAGCATCATGCTGTGAATGTTTTCCTCTCTCTGTTCCTTACAGTCTGCAGTTCACATTCTGATGCATGCATTAAAACATAATTATGGTGGGTAGAGACTGCGGAAACAGCTACTTACATCACAAGATGTAAAACTCTGTAAACAAACAGCATATTGCCATTTATACTGTCCCTTACCTCATATGACCAAACACACTGAGTTCCTCCAAACCTTCGGACACACCTGCCCACCTCCACGTCCTCATGAGTGGTGTACATTTCTTGAAGGCATTCACCTATATGTGGCACCATCCTCCTGAGAACCTCCCGGCTGAAGATCATTCCTGGCCCTCCCATGCAGAAATTTTCTCCAGGCTCCAGCCCGAGTTTTCCAAGTTCTTCAATATTACCCAGACCAGTCTGTCCCAAATACAGAGGTTTACTGCTGTTCAGTGAGCGAAGAAACTCCTCCAATTTTTCACCTGAGAAAAAGATTACTATTATTTCTCTGCCATCTCTTTTCCCACAACCCAAGCTTTTTAATAAAATGTAACACACATCATAGACTGTTACAAGAAATCACTTCCAAAACAGCATCCTGTATGTAATTAAAAATATCCTTGAACAAGTTTACCTTTCACAGACTTCTTTTTAATGATTAGTAACTAACATTACAATGACATTTTCATTCAGTCAAAAGCCAAAATACGATCAAAACTTAATTTTACCAGTAGACCTTGTTCTGGTCAAATGCTAATGAAAAGCACTCCCTTACTAGTTTAAAACTCTCTCTAAACTAGGTGAATCTGTCAATATAGTTCCAAGCTGGGGAGGAAAGGGAGGGGAAGGGAAATGCCAGGTATTATTTTAATAGGATTAACTTTTTAAAAGACCAGAACAAATCTAAATTAACCAAGTTTGATTTGTGTGTTTGATTACACAGTCAGAACAAAGTAAATCTCAGGCTTCTTCCAAAGTACTTCCAGTGCTACAATGTCTACACTCTTCTCCTTCAGACCCTTACCTATTTCTTTTAAGAGATTGTGATTTCATATTTACTTTTAATTAAAAGTTTCTGGACAGGTTTAACTTGGAACCTTGGAACCAATTAAAAGACAGGTTCATTACAACTCTGAAAGGAGCCCAAAGAAAACTGTGACAACTTTTACACCTGCAGTCAAATACGTATACACGTATACATGTGTTCAAGTGTTTCACACATGAATGACAGTTGACAAGCAAACAGCCCATTAAACGACTCAAACAAAATCAAGTGGCAAATACGAAAGTAAACAGTCACTTCCAGTTAACTTTCAACAGCATAAGCAACCAGTCTCATGACCTAGGCTTACACTTGCAACTTCAGCTTCTCTTTCTTTCCTAAGTGCCAGGGCACGGCACGAGCAGCAGCAGCAGCAAGCACAGAGCAAAAGGCAGCGGCTGCACATTTTCTAATGGTGCTACGGCACTAGCACGGAAATAGGGCCAGTCCTTGCCAGAGACAGACGCTGCGAAGGAGAACAGCAGCTTCATAGACAGCCTTAAGGGGCCGTGTTTGCTCAGCCCAAGTGCCCGTGAGCCAGCGGAGAAGTTCCGCCAGTGCTGGCAACACCACTTCCGAGGAGTTACCGGGCTGAAGCTTTCGAGTTG
>NW_010223242.1:0-5188 GCF_000695765.1 Mesitornis unicolor | reverse complement strand
CTGGCGGCGACGAAGGCGCAGGAGAGGGAAAAGGAGGAGGAGTAGGGGGAGGAGTGAAGTGTCCCCGGGCCTGGTCGCGTCTTCCGAGTGCGGGTATGGGACTGAGCCGTGAATCACCGCACGCACGGGCCCGCCCCGTTCCTCCCCCGTTCCCGCCCCGAGCCCGCTGTGCCGCTCTCCGGCGTTGCAGGGTCCAGGGCACGCTTCTGGCTTTTTGCTGCTCCCCACCCACCGCTGAAACGGAAACCATACGAAAACCGAGGAATTTGGGATTACACTGGCACTCGTTAACAATTCCATCCTCCTGAGATTTGCAAGGGGCGCACTACTGCTGGCTGCTGCTAAATCAACTCGTCAAAAGAGATTAAAGTTCCGTCAGGCGATCAAAGGACTCCAGAAAAACAATGAATCCGTTCTTGGATCTTCTCCTATTTTTGGCTACGCTCATCTACTCCTACTTAGAGGCTTTTGTGAAGCTTTTTGTTCCTGTGAAGAGAAAGTCTGTCAGTGGAGAGCTTGTTCTCATCACAGGTGCTGGCCATGGCCTTGGGAGAGCAACTGCCTTGGAGTTCGCCAAGCGAAAAAGCAGACTGGTTCTGTGGGACATCAATAAGGTAATGGTACACTTCATGTCTTGACTCACTAAATCCCGAGGCCACCGGATTTTTAACGGCCTAAGGCGGGCTGTGTAAAAATGGCATCCACATCATCTCCTTCCAACATCCACTCATTCAGGCTCACAATTGGCCTCCTCACCGGGACGCTGAGCACGAGTAGGAGGTTTTGCCCCGCTTGCACCAGAGGACGTGGGTGTCCGAGTCCCACAGTTACTCAGTGCTGATCAGCAAGGTGGGACAACCAGCTCAACAACAAGTGCCTGTAAGAGGGGAACACAGCCGTCAGCAATCTGCTGATGGAGCCTCTGCCCAGGCTGGCAGAAGGCACACTGAGACCAGAAGCCTGTTTCTACAGAGAAGCAAGTTCACATCCTGCTCGCTGTCTCTCTCGCTTCAGATATTTTGCGTACTGTGTTGCTGGAAGACGTACCCTGGTACTTGTGGTGGTGGGCAGCACCGTGTTGAGCTGTGTGTGATCCCTGCTGCCCTCTGGCGCAGTTACACGCCTAGATGGGTCCTTGCTAAATGTTGGCACTAGCCCAGACTCTCATTTCAGATAATTTCACTGGAACTCAAAAAGACCTTGGCAAGTGGAGGATGGGCAGGTACAAACACGCTGACTATCGTGCAGTAGGGATCAAAGTACTGTGCGTAGGAGCAACTGGCTGTGCAGAGTGGGTTGTAGCGAGTGTTTAAACTTAGTAGCAAGCAAGTCCTAGCTCTGCTGCTTGGAAATGCATGGTGAGAGTGGGTGTAAGCAGGCACTGAAATACATTGCCAAGGGAGGTGGTTCCAAGAGTGTGCTTCGCTAGTCCACTATAGAACAAAACTGCCTTGGGAAGGGCCTCCTTCTTGGGGGCCATCAGCCCTAAGCAGCAGCTGGGACTGAGTGGAGCTGTCTGGTCACCCACCCCAGGGACCTGCACAGCTTCTGTCAAGCGCTGAGCTGTCCCAGGCCATTTGGGACCTGGGCCTTTTCACTGCATAGGTCCCCATTGGCATGGCTTTCTGGCACCTGGGGAGAAGGCGGCAGCGAAGTTACTTCTGCCACCATTTAGTTGGCTGATAGAATGACTTAGGGGAGCTTCTTTTCTGCATGTGCAAAATGTTGTAAATATAGAGGTGCATTGGGCGGCTTTTTTATATCCGCTATGCCGGTGCTTTAAGAGCTCTTTGCCTGCTGAGCTGTGAAAGTCACTGAGTGCCCCCTTGCTGCTGCCTTGCTCAACTGCCTGTGCTTTAGCAAGGCAAAGTCACTCTGGTTGCCACATTCCCTTTCTGGTAGTCATTCTCTGCAAGACCAAAATTGAAGGCTGGAAAAACCAGTCCTCCCGGGGAGCCCGGCTACCACTTTTGCCCTGGGTAGTCTAGACTGTTCAGTGCCTTGGCAGTGGTTATGCAAGACAGCTTCAGCCTCTAACTTGTCTACTGCGGTGCCCGAGCAGCAAAATGCAGGCAGGGCACAGCTGCACACGCATGTCTTTCTTTTCTGCCTCTTACAGCACGGCCTTGAGGACACAGCAGCAGAGTGTGAAAGGCTGGGAGCCACTGTTCAAGCCTTTGTGGTGGACTGCAGCAAAAGAGAGGAAATCTACAGCACTGCAGACAAGGTAGGGCATACTCAAAGCTTTACCCAAGCAGGCTTGAGTGTCAGAGAGGTCAGGAAAGCAAGAGAAGAGGTATTGTACACAAATCATGAGAGCCCTTGGAACCTTCCCCCTTTTTGTCACTTTCTGTACAGGGAGGGAAGTGGCACTTCCAATATCACAGCCAGCCTCACCTTCTTTTGTCAGGCTCCAGCAAGTCATGCCTCTTTGCCAGGTTTGCTCCTTAGGCTTCCAACCCCTGAAGGAACTTCAGCCTTTTAGTTTCCCAAACAGCACACAGACAACACTGGGGACATTTGAAACCTTTTCTTGTAAGGAACATGGTTCAGCTGGCTCAAAGCAGTCTGTATGTCCATAGCTCCAACCGTGACTATGCAGAGCATACCATGCCCGTGGGTGACATGTGGAAGGCTGCAAATGCTGGCAGTAATTAAAGGAAAAGAATCACATCTAAACTAGATTTCAGGGTACTACTGCACAGTTCTTACCACATCCGGAAACGTGGCGCACTCTTCCTCTCCCTACACAACCTACTTTAAGAGTTAAATTAATTGTCACTCGTCTTCCACGGCCTTGCATTTTTTTTATAATGAGTGACATGCACCTTTCTGTTTTTTTGTGTCCAAAAGGTGAAAAAGGACATTGGGGATGTCTCCATCCTGGTGAATAATGCTGGTGTGATTACAGCTGCTGACCTGCTTTCGACTCAGGACCACCAGATTGAAAGAATGTTTGAAGTCAACATTCTTGCTCACATGTGGGTAAGGGCCACTCCCATCTTCATGCCTAAGTTCTTTGGCAGCGTTGTTGAGGGGGCGTATTTAGACTAACAATGATTTTTTGGCTACCCATGAGCTACAAAAGCATCTTTTGGATGTGTAGAGCACAGGGGCACCCGCTACACTGACTGACTGCTGGGAAACTTGATTAACCTCTTGCTTATCTCAGGCATCTCTGTGGCTCCCAGAATCTGAGGTGCTGTGCAGCACATAGTGTTAGTGATAGTGTGAGTCAATCAGTTAACAAGAGTCAGGGTCATCACCGAATGTGCCTAAGAAAACTTTGTTCTCTGCCCGCTTCCCCCACCCCAATTCTGCCTCTTGCTTTAAATGACTCTCAAGACCACAAGAGCTTTTCTGCCAGCCATGATGAACAACAACCACGGTCACATTGTCACGGTGGCTTCGGCAGCAGGACATTTTGTGACTTCTTTCATGGTGGCTTATTGGTAAGTGATTTTAAAACAGCTCTCTTTGTTTTTGCTTTTAATTGCAACTTCTCCATCAGCCAGCACAGAGTAACCAAAATAATCCTCCCACTGGACACAGTACATGCAGAGGATGGCGCTGAGGAGGAAAAAAGGCCAACAGCCAGCACTTAAGAATGCCTGGAGGTTCCCACTGGTTTCCTTATTAGCACTGACTGAATCAGGAGCAATGCTTGTCTGAAGGAGTAGTGATGTGACATATCAACTAATGAAAGCTGCTATTTTTTTTTCTCTCCCTCACTGATCCAGACTTTTGCTTTGAGAAAAAAGGTATCTGCTTCCCTTCTCCTCCTTAGAAAGTAGGGCTTCTGTGAGTTGTTGCAGTGTTGTTGAGTTAGCCTCTAACTAGGAGCTTTTGGTCTTTCCACCACTCTGGCAGTGACTGTAGTGTATAGAAATACTTTTACCGTCATGAGATAAAATTGCTTTTTGACTTTAAATATGGCTTAAAAAAATCAGAGTGCATGAGCAAAAAGATTTCCTGATTGTATATGGTCTTTCTGCATCAGATCCAGCCCTCCACGATAGCAGCTCCAGCAGCTCAGTCTTCCACTGGGAACACTCCTTCTTAGAGAATCACTCCCTGTTGGCAGTGTGAGGACTCCCAGTCCAGAGATTTTGCCTGAATGACACTGTCCAAATCAAGAGCAGTCAATAAGCTGATGCTCTGGCTCTGTTTTCTGTTGCAGTTGATTTATACTCTTGGCCTGCACCAATTTCCATAGCATTAAGTTCCTCAGTTTTGCATGGATAACGCTCCTGTATTTCATATCTCAACACACAAGTGTCATGAGACACTCGTATGCGCTATGAGAAACAGCAAGAGTTGTTCTCCATTTTTATGCTGCCCATCATTCTTCATTTTACACATTCAGGCTCAGTTCCTTCCAAGAATCTCCTGACCTGGGAAAAAGGGGAAGCCCATCAATTGATGCACATTAGTTATCATTTTCTGAAAATTCCTGACTGTCTGTTCACCACTAAGGCGTTTTTTCCTGAGAGACGCCCACTCTGCATTCCACTCCATTCTCCAGTCCAGTCTCTATTCCACCCTTCCCCAGGCAGCAGTATCTAATTCAGCATTACGCCCTTGCACAGGGAAAGTTAGAATTATTCTCTGCCCTCTCTCTCAGCTGGATTACAGTACATACTGTGTGATCTCATTTCCAGTTGTCAAAAGGTAGAAACAGTGCTCCTACCTTCTCATCTGTGCTTTTCCCCCTCTGCAGTTCAAGCAAGTTTGCTGCCGTTGGATTTCACAAAGCTCTGACAGAGGAGCTGTCTACCCTGGGAAAGGATGGAATCAAAACTTCGTGTCTTTGTCCAGTGTTCATAAACACGGGATTTGTCAAAAACCCCAGTATGAGGTAACTGTCAAATGCCTTCTTTTCCTTCTTTACATCTAGGCATACATACTAGCCCCAGCTTGAGGGCTTGTTTTCCCACTAACTACATTAAAAAGGTATATGCAATTGGCTAAAGAAAATCTGCAGTGTCATTCAACCCATGTGAGAGTTGCACTTGAACTACCTGAGTTAGTGCATACGTAAGCACCCCATATCAGGTAGTACCACCCCTGTAGCTCTTACATTTCTGCATTCCTTTGCAGGCTTGGAAAGATTTTGGAGATTGAAGAAGTTGTGCAGGCCCTGATGGAAGGAATACTGACCAACCAGAAAATGATTTTTGTTCCATCA
>NW_010223241.1:0-5261 GCF_000695765.1 Mesitornis unicolor | reverse complement strand
AGGGTAAAAAAAGGGGGGAATAGGAAAAAGGAAAGGGGGAAAAGAAGAAAGGAGAAAAAGGGGGGAAGGAGGAGAAAGGGGAAGAAGGGGTAAAAGGGAAGGGGAAAAGGAGGGAAAGGGGGATAAAAGGGAAGGAGGGAAAAGGAGAGGAAGGGGGGAAAAGGAGAGGAAGGGGAAAAGGAGGAAAGGGCAAGGAGGAGGAGGAGGGAAAGGGGGGGCAGCAGGCAGGCAGGATTTGCTTTCGCAGCATTTTTCACAGCATTCCGTAAGTGACAGTCTCACATTGAGAAAAACCCAAGAACAGCTCTCGCCTCACAGCGTGTCATCGCTGCGGTTATCGGGCAGGGTGTTACATCACATGGCTCTCACTGGGGATGGAAAACGAAACCACTCCGGTTTTTCCTCTGTAAGCGGCAAGCGAAAAAACCCCGCACAGATAAAGAAGGGGGAAAAAAACCAACAGCACAGTTTAACTATTTCATTTTTGCTTCTGTCATTAATAACTTGGCCTGACCAAGAATTTGCTTGAAAGCATCTATTTCAGCCCGTTAACAACCTGAGGTATGAACTGCCACACCAGTAAGCCCTCTGCATCAGTCCCTTGTTCATACTGCAGTCATGTCAGTTTGCACTTGGCTCTAGTTTGCAGAGAACAAAAGTATTTTAACATGTGCCATGATTCCACCTGCCAGGTATGGACACAAACTCTGCTAGATCTGGTTCTTGGCCTGCTACAGCACTACAAAACTATCCAGAGAGACCTTCTAGCCTTTCTCCTGCCTGACCTTAACATGCTAACCCTCAAACCATCTTTATGGTGAAGCAGCCTTCCCAACTGCCTGTTCCTTTGGGAAGAAAAAGGTACAGAGGGTGCAAGCTGAGGTCAAGAGGTCTCCTTAATGTTTGTTAAGACCGTACTTGCACAGAGGACCATTGGCAGGAGAATCTCCTGGCAGCATCATGCTGAACTGGCAGTGGAGCCGGTTGGCTTCATATGAAGTGACAAGGAGTGCTGCTCAGAGTTTAAAAAAATAAAATAAGCTCTGAAGACAGCATACATCCAGGTACAGGTAGGAAGCAGCCTGGAGGAGGCTGTGGGTGGAGTTTCCTGTGACCCTCTGTGCTCAGGACAGCAATGTACTGCTAACTCTCCAGCTCACCCCAGCATCCAAGACCACCAACGATGTGAGGGAGGGATCAGCACTGTGGGCTGGGTCATTCCCTTCCCTATTACCCATCACACAGAGGAGCAGACGGAAGTTACTCCTAGTGTGGCCCAGCTCCAGTGAGTCTCCAGCTTTGGACACTCAGCAGAGGTGGGCAGCAGAGACGAAGACCATGGGCTGGGTCGAATGGGCAAACACTGGTCCATACGATGACAACATCTGCTAGCCAGGAGACAGCGTCAGCAGCACATGGTGGCCACAAGCACTCCACTTCTCCCTAACCCTCTAAATGGCACCTGTATTTGTGTACATGTGGCCATGACACCTTCTCACCTCTTTCCAGGTAAGGCAGCAACCACAAAGATGCTTTCAAAACCAGCTGCCTGTATTGTGGCTACAAACACTGCTAACTTGCCTGTTAACTTCCTCTTGAAACAAGCACAATCACAGAATTGTTTAGGTTGAAAAAAACCTGAAGATCACCCGGGCACTGGACACCGTTTTTGCTCCCAGGGAGGTTCTGAGCACAGTGAACTTCCCTGCTTTAGCAAAGCAGAGAGAACCCAGCCTGTCTACTTGGCCCAGGGACCACACATGTTGTCCATCAAAGTCACAGCTGCATGCACAATCTTTTGAGCAAATGGACAGAAATCTTGGGCTTCTGGAGACAGAAGAGAAAATTAAACTCAACCCTGATGTATTTTCCAACCTTGAGAACAAATTTACATAATTTTACTGATGATATTTTCAAAGTGCATTGTGTAGATCCACTTCCCTCACACTCACACACACAAACTTTCTGTGACTGTATCTCAAGAGAATTCATATGAGAGGAAATGCAGCCACAAAAATCATAATAGGGTTCTGTAAACCCATAACATAAAATAGCCTGCTTCATTTTGCCCTTCAAATGTCCCCTCTCAAAATGCTGATGTCCTCCTCTCTCTGGAATAATGCAGAAAAATAATGGGTATATGACACTCACTGAGAGCAACAGGACAAATGGGCCTAGAGAGGAAAAATGCACAGCTGAAATGTACTTTCCTGAAACCTCACTACAAGTGAGGGAAGCAGAAGTAAAATAAAACACACGTTGAGCCACACAATTGTTCTGGGTGATGAATTCTCACATTCAAGGTGTGTCGGTTCCCTTCTCCATTTAAAAATTACAGTTGGCAGAGCAATAACATAGGTTGGGCACCATTGTTCACCAGTGAACAGTTACCTAACTCTTGGGTTGAAAATAAAAACAAACACCTGCCAGTTCCCAATGCACGACACAAACCTGCTGGAAGTGGAATGGAGCGTCTAAATACAATGCATTTGGATGGTGAGGGGATCACATTTTATATGACACATCAAGAAATGTCTAGATAATCTTGAGAAAGCCACAAACACAGCCCTTTAGACAACTCTAGATCATAAATGCTTCTGCACTGGCCAGGAGAAGAGATTCTTCAGCCAAGCTCAAGACAGTTCCTACAGGCAGATTTAAAACAAGCTCAGAGCAGGATTCTCAAGCACTGAGAGACCTTATGTAGAGGTTCAAGAAATCTCAACTCCCAAAGTCTGTACAGTACACTGAGCTTTTTGGAAAAACACAGCTGCACACTGTGTGGGTAAAGGAAGAGGAGTGACCGAAAACTCTCATCCCACATTTTGAACTATTTAACGCTGAGCTATTCTGGAAATGTATAATCTTAGCCTTACCATCCCCGTTGCAAAGGTCACCTTAGCACAAATCCTACCTGCCTGGACAGAGGCAAACAAACCCCAGCAAAGGTCAGTTCAGATACACTGCCCTTTGTACGCCAGCTGATAAAATACGGACCACCTAAACAAACAGCTTCCTGTTTTAGGCAATGACTCCTAAGAAGGAAAAAAAATACCATCCTATACAGCTAATTCTTATGGAAAGAAGCCCTGGCTAAACAGGGCATTCTTTTTCCACACTCCTGATAAAGAAGTGACCACAATAGTTGCATGTGATCTGGGTACATTCTCAGGGCATCTACTACGGCCTGGGCATATCATCACTTCTTCTTCCACTTGCTGCTCTTCACGACACGCAGGTGTCACACACAGAACAGTCAGCTGGTGGAGAAAGGACTTTCTAGCCAGGAGCCAGGTGAGCAGCACCTACTTTGGCAGCCTAGAAAGCATGATGACTGTGTTTCGACATCCTTTTCCCCTTTAACACATCTGTTCTCAGCTGTCCCTGACTTTTGTTTGAACTAGAGGAAGAAAATTAAAATTGAGAATGACACCTAATTCTCCAAATGTGTTTGCTTTCCAGGTCCGTTTTAAACCTTTCCTAGAGCAGGGGTGTGGGGTAAGGTTCCCCGCAGGGTGTACACCCTCTCTGCCAGGAGAAGGACACAGTTCCCTAAGTCGGAACAGCCTGGAGAGGAGGGAGAGCTGAATTCAGAAGTGCAGACGAACAGACGTGACCATGCACCACACCGTTGCAAAGTCAGCCAGGAAATGAATTCACAAACCAGGCTGCAGCTGACTTGTAGGAAAAATCCTCTGTGTCACAGTGCTTCACTGTGTCCATACTGGTACAGTGCCTGCCCAAGACCAGAGGGAGCCTGATGTGACTTCTGCCGGGCTGATGCCTTCACTTACGGGACAATAACTAAGCAGGGAGGAATCTCAAATTTGGAAGGAATTTGAGTCAACACCTACCAAAACACCAGCTCAGACCTTGTGATCTCAGAGACCATTGGATAAATCAGAAATATTGTTGCTGATAATTGGCTGTGGAAAGACACCCAGCAATTACACCAACAGTCCCACCGGGGCTTCTGTTTGGAGTATTAAGTCAGCTGTGACTAAACAACCACAATTTTTGCTGGCAAAGGATAAAGTCAGTCCTATAAAGCTTGAAAAAGAAAGGGGGAAGTGAAAATTAATATCAAAAAGTGGCTTGCACATCTCGGAGAGCCAAGCACAGCAGATTTCAGGAAAGGAAACCAATTTCTACCAAGAGTTAGCAGAGGAAGTGCTGAGTCTTGCAATTTATGCCCAGCAATGTGCCGGCAGCAGGCAGTCTGATAGGGCTGGGATTTTCCTGTGTTCATTTCTGCACTGGCTAAGGCTGGTGAGCTTCTGCAAAGATGAATTCTCCGAAAGCCCAAGTCAGAACTCAGCAGCAGTGGCCCACATCCACTGCAAACCACCTCTGCCTTGCACAATCCTTTCTCGGAGCAGCCGGTCCAGGAACAGGGAGGAAAATGTGTCAAACATGCCTCGGCACAGCGACATCCAGAGAACAAGGAAGGGAAAACATGAAGCAAAGCTGCCTCGGGAACTTCCCATATGGGAATACGGAAAAACACGTCACAAGAGACTGTCAGAGATCATAATCTGAGTTCCTATAGCCAGAAACATTCCACACCCACGACTGATGTAAGTCTACCACCTCCCATAAAGGCTGGGTTCCTCTTCTGTCCCCCTCCTCCTCTATTTTCCAGGTGACAAGAGCTCTGTGGCAACTCCCCCAACCACCAGCACAGCCTCCTCACCTTTTTCCAGCAATGACCTTATCTCCACAGTGCTCCGTTGTCCCACGCAGCCTTGGGGATTTCAGTATTCAGACAGTGACAACTGTCACATCCGGAGCTAAGCAAGCAGGACAGCTTGTTGAGGCCACTAAACGATCTCCAGCAGCCAAGAGCAGATGACAGAAGGGTATGGCTGAGCATAAGGGCCTCTGGCATCCAGCCATTTCATGAGGCATGAAAATAAGAAACCACCACATACCAGAAGAAACCTCTTAAAAGAAGCCAAGCCCTACACATGACCTGCCCTGGAACAGAAAGGTGCTGCCAGGGCACACCGGGACTCATAACAGCATCTTGGTGCCCTGTTGGCCGAAGCTAAACTGAGCACAGCTGGGCAGCAGCTATTGACCGTCCCAGCACCGAGGGGAACTGGCCTACAGATGAAAGGACATATCGCAGGACAATGTTTTATTCTGTGCTCAATAGCTGTGTCTGTTTAGCAAGGGCTGCTCAGCCAGATGATTGAATCCACTGCAACAAACCCAGATCAGCACCATGTAGATGGAGAAAGCTCAAAATAAGCCAGCAT
>NW_010223240.1:0-4795 GCF_000695765.1 Mesitornis unicolor | reverse complement strand
TTTAATGTGTGAACAATGCCATATTTTTAATACAACTTTGATTTCCAAGTCATGCCTAATTATTACACAGGTTGACTAAGCACTCTTTTAACTCAGTTAAAAGATTCCTGGCTCTAAGGTGTTTCTTCCTGCTAAAGTGAGTTCTCAGCTTTACAGTCATTAACTTCTATAATCTTTAGGTAGAAGAATTAAAATGTGGTATCAATAACTTCAGAAAGAACTTTTATCTCAGCTTGTAGGTAAGACCATAAAACAGAGATCTACAATTCAGTATGTCATTGAACTATATCAGACAAGGCCTCAAAAACTTCCCACTGCCCTTTTTTTATTTACATTAGCAATAAGTGAATTATGCCATTAGTGTCTTGAGAAAATAGACGCAGTCAGAAACTTTGTTATGTCTTTATGCTGTAAATTCCCTGCAGATTAACATTTTGTAGACCTTTTTTCTTCTGCTGTTATTGTATCCTTTTAATTAATATTTATTGTGTAAGTACTTTTAGTCTTCATTCTTTTACAATAACCTGGGGTAATTCTGCCTCAAAGGAAAATTTTGATGTTCAAATTCTCAATGGCAGGACAAACACGTGGAAGCAATTAATACATTTTGCATATACTGCGATTTTTTTCCCAGCTTCAAAATCATTGCTTTTCATCACTCCTTACATAAAAAAGCAAGTTATGGGTCTAACCCAAATTGTTAATGGTAAACACAGCAACACAGTGCAGGCCTTTTCAACAGACCTCTGCATGTTCTGTATGTTATATGGCTAAGTACAAAAGGACAATTTCTCTTTCAGACAGAACTCCTGTTTACCCTGTCTTTAGTAACTGGAAGAAACCGTTCACATATGATTCCTTTGATCCCTTTGGTCTACTGTTCCCACCACAGGTAGGGTTAATAATAAACCTTACCTTTCAGCTGAAGTTCTCCATGCTCAAATTACAGTCAGCTGTCCATTCTTCTCTGAGATAGTCTAAACTGAAAGAAATCTCAAACACTGAAAACAGTTATTTTTTATAAACTTCTTTACACCTAGAAGTACTAAAAGTACTGAAGTACTAAAAGACAGTTAGTGTAACTGCTAGCTTGATCTACCCATTACACTGGTACAACTGAGAGGGAAAAAACCAGTCTTGTACAACTTGGACTAAGACTGAGGTAATACATGGTTTCAGTTGCTCTAGTGAGAAAATTGCATTACTTCAGTATGCAAGAGACACAATGTTCAAGGTTTTGGACAAGTATAATAGTTATACTAGAGCAATAAATATTGGTTTGTTAAAATTGATAGGTCAGAGTAGCCTTCTTGGAAAATTTGTAAATGTTTGTAGTGTCTATGTCAGGTTGGGATATGAGTAAAAGAGGCTTGTGACTGAAATACCTGTGCAAACAAAAGCTCCAGGTGTAAATATAGAGTTATATACAGTGGTTATGCCACTTTATGCCTTTTAACTTCCATTGAATTATAAATTCCAAGACTACAGTAACACGTTACAAAGGATGGTCATTTTATGCATGAGGTCACTTATCAATAATGGTCATCAAATGAAAAGCAGGTTACCAGTAATATAAGGTCACAGAGGAGGCCCTACAGCCAAGAAAATGCCTTATGGTGGAAGCTCATTAAGCAAAGGTGCATGTTCCCTGACAGGTGTCCAGTACCATGACTTCTGCTGTGGCACTCCACCTGTCCTGTGTATCTGGCCAATGCTCTACCAACAAAGAATATGGAAGGACTGATCAGGAAGGAGATCACTAGAAGTTCATGATACACCAGCATGCAAACAGGAGAAGCAAGAAAGTGGTCATATTAAGAAGACCTGTATGATATTAATGTTGCAAACCCTGAAAAAGGAAATCTACCCTAGAAACAGTGTAACAGCTCTGTAAACCAAACTTATGATGGCTTAATTCTACTTGTAGGAGCTGACATTTTTTGATTGTTCAATAGTAGTTTTAAGTAACTTTAGATTTTTAGGGGTGTTTTGGAAGTAGACAGTAGAGAGTGTCATTGAAAAACTGGTTAGCTTCTTTCCCATGCATTATTGGCACCCTTCTAGTAAAGCTTTCTAATGAAAAAAGCATATGGTTGCATTAACTCTATTTACTTTTCATTCCCTATCTTCTTCTGCAATAACTTCTGAAATAAGCTAGGAAGTTCAATCAAGTCTATCAAAAGTACTGGGGCTCTGAAAATATAAAGCCTGTCATAAATAGAGGTCTAAATGAATGCCCCTGGTACCTGGTACCAGCCGTTATGCAACAAAGCCAAATCAGTCTCCTCCTGCCTTCATCCTCCCTCATGCTGCATCACAGCACAGTTAGTGGACATGAAAAGAAACATGAGGTGTTGAAGAGTGGGAAAGGTCAGGTAACATAACAAAGATTGAGATGATGGTGTATAAGATACAAGTTTGCAGAAATAAATATCTTAGCTGTTCCCAGAACACCTACTTTTTTTTTCTTCTCTCAAGTACTTGGAGATTGAGAGGTACAGTGTGAACCTACAGTAAAGGTAACTAGTCTCATTCTGTAAATAAGAAAAAAGTACCTAGTAGCTGGTGTGCTCATGGCTGGGTCTCCTCATGTCATCATGTTTTCTTTTCTAAAAATAGCCAGCTCTATTTCTATGCTCAAAGCCTGTTTTGAAATAAGATACTGATTTTCAAAATGATAGGCAAGAATCAAAATAAGCTGTATCCTGTCTTGGACACTGCTACTGAACCTATATACTTTTCCTGGTGCTTGAAGCACTCAACAGACATTGCAAGAAAGCACAACTTGTCCTAAAGGAAAGATGGTGGCAAGTGGAAATATAATCTGAAGTTGCTGCTGTTGCTCAGCAATGGCTTGCCACCTGCATTGGAACTGCTCTGGTGTGCAGAACCAGGAAACACAGCTGCAGCGTTAACCATTTGTACAGCTACAGATGAGGTATTACCAGGATGCTTCCAGTGACTATTATCACACGCAAACTGAGTAGCTTCAGTAAGGCTTGGAAATTACATTATTCTGAAATCAGTTTTATTTAGCTGACTGTTGATTCCCACCTTTCTTCTGTTTTTCTTCATTCCTTTGATCTTGGTCAAAACTCAGATATGTCAATGATTTATTTGTTAATTTTTAATTTATGAGCTAATTTTTAACTGAAATTAAAACTAGAAAGCAAATTTAGAATAAGCATCAAAATCAGTTAATTATGAATATAATAACTTCAAAAAGTGAGACCATTTGAAAACAAATAAAATCAGAGCCTCAAAATGATAGTTAATATACTAGAAGGATACCAGTCTTTTTATAAAAGCTTCATTAATCTTACCCACTTATCTAAAATCAGGCTTTATTGTATCTATCTCAAGCTTCAATCAGTGCACCAAAAAGCTTGCTAGTTGAAGTACCTGGGCATTTACAGTATTTAGTTTGGCTTTTAAAAGTTTTATTTAAGTTACCTTGCAGTATGATTCAATACACATGTATGATAGCCAGCTACAAACCAGAACTTACTTAGCACAATTGTTATAACAGTTGCCAGTTCCTACCATAAACAACAAAGATGACTTTACAAGATTCTCAAATTAAAATAGAAAAAATTCTTTTTGTTACGTTTAGCCTTTCAGCTTTTATACACACTAAGCATGTCCACATACCATCCCTTCTCCTCCCCCCAAAAAAACAAACAACAAAACCCAAACAAAAAACCTCCAGAAACCAACCCACAGACCTAAAACTATCAGGTTGCTAATATGGACATGGGTTAAGGCTACGACTTTTTCATAGTTACAAAAACAACCGTAATTGCACCTGCATGAGCAGAGCAATCTGAGACTGTTGAAAACAGAGTGGGAAAAATTGAAAGCATAGGACAAAGATTTAAAAATTCATAAAAAGCAAGGTCATCCACATTCCATTCATATCAGAAAATGTTCTTCTCTTTCCAGACACACCAAAACTACATGAAGCTAAAGACTGGCACTATCAGCACAGAATAAAGATATCAAAGGCAACTAAGAGAAAACAGTCTACTTCTTTCATTACTGGATTTCAAAGCTCAACTAAATGAACTAAAATTCTAGAACTGACTGTATGAACACTCCTCTTCTCAATGGAAAAGCTACTTATTTATTTTAAAAATAATTTGAAAGAATTATTAAGTATAATGATTAGCCTGACTTGACAGGAAAAAAGCTATAGAAATGGCATGATAACAAGAAAATAGCCATATTTAAAACTATAATCTGACAATTATTTATACAAAGACTACTGGAGGCTTGAAGGATCATTACTGTAAGTTTCTTCTTTAATTCTGGATGCTAGATTTACTATTTATACTCATAAGCAGATAGGTGCTTACCGTGATTAAGTAAGTCTCCTGGAATTAACTCCTTTTTCTACTTCAGACAATAGCCTAAAGTGGTCTACTGTTGTCTGAACAAGAAATAGTCACAAGTTTGTTTTTATCTTGAAAATATCAAAGCTTATTGTTTAAGAGAGAGAAAAAAAAGAAAAAGTTTACTTCAATCTCAGTTTACACTTTCTCTAGCTAAACACTAAGTAGATTACACTAACAGACACCATGCTTATAACGGGCAAAGTCTACATGCTACAGTTGCTTTTGGAGAGAATTTATGCACCCAAAAAAAATCAATGCTAATTTGGAGAGATTAAACAAAACAGTACTCTAAAGAACAATGTGAAGTTTTCTCACCTGTCCTGTCCAGATGGATGTTAACTTTAAAGCTCCATTATCAGAGAATCACAGGGTCACTAAGGTTGGAAGAGACCTTTAAGATC
>NW_010223239.1:0-5225 GCF_000695765.1 Mesitornis unicolor | reverse complement strand
GCATAATGTTTGGTTGTTTCCCTTCTTTGTTGCTAGGTAGTTGGAGCCTTTAGGAACAAATTTGTCATTTATAGCACAGCCCCTTCCTACACAAGACTCTTACTCTTTGCAAACATGGATAAAAAAGATATTTTTAAAAAGATTAGCATTTGAGTTTTGTCATCTGTGGTTTCAGCTTAATCTCACAAGGACATAGTAAATGTTTTTTTCAGCATCAAAAACCTAAACAAATCTTCAGTTTATCTATCTGAAAGCAAAGTCACATTGTTCAGGTACTAAATTTTTAACTCCAGATTAGCTGTGGTGTTTGGACTTGCCCTGTGCTCATTCAGACACTTCCCCCCTGTGGAAGATGGTCGAGGAGAAATACCAAAGATGTGGCGTGTGTTTGTTTTGCACTGATGCCCATCTATGGAGTAGTTTGGAAGGACATTAAGATCTCTGTGTCCTTTCTACCCTCTGATGGACACTGTGTTTTCCCTCCTGGGTTAGAGGACCAAGCCAGTTTGGTCTGGATTGGAGGTATGAATGTCTAGCTGGAATAGTTCAGAAATGCGTTTGGTTTTGTTTCTTTTTCCTCTTCCACATACAGGCATAGGAAGTCTGGTTCTATGCTGTTACCTGATTTGTAATTGTTAATACCCATGAGGCTTTAATGTCAGCATTTAAGCTCTGGGAATACAGACCAATGCAAGTGAAGAATCTCCGTGCAGCTGAGCACTGATAGGAGAACCAGTTTCTGCTTCTCTTCAGATGTGGCAGTGCTGAATGAGAAGTCTTCTGTAATTGTCAGCCATGCTGTTGTTGTCATTCAAAGTGCTTGTTTTGAAACTGTCACTTCCCTCCTGATGGCATTTTGAAGGACCATATAAAAGTGCTGATTTGAGAGAGAGGAAGAAAAAGTGAAGACATTCAGCCAAGCAAAACCAATACGTATACATACACGAGGGTAGTTGTCTGTGGGGGAGCTGTCAGGAGCAAAGGCCACTGTATTCTGTAACAAAAGCGCTGCCACTTGTTGCAATCATTTTTCGATGGTGATGAACAGTATTTCTTCATCAGTGGATTGTGAACTTACATGCTTTCCAATTACATTCTATATGTTTAAGTTTGATTCTTACAGATAAGCAGCAGTGCACTGAGCCCACATACTCAGGTATGAGATAGAGTGAGTGGGGGCAAAGGAGAGTGTATTTGAAATGAGATTTTTAGCTTTTTTATGTTCCTCACAGTTAGAATCCATTACCTGACTCTTTCTTTTCTTTGCAAACTCTCTTCAGAATAGAAACTACAGCATGGAAAAAAGATTATTCACCTCCAACACCTACTTTATCTTCACTGGCTTGTACTCCTAAGAAATAATCAAGGACTAGATTTGAAATGTTTACTAATTTGGGGAGTTTTATTTGAAATGTCTGAACTAAGGCACCGAAGGATTTTGTTGCCTATAAAACGTAGGCAGCAACAGTTTTACCAGGAATCAGTTAAAGTTGCGGAGAGTAAATGCATCTGCAAGTTCAGTTGTAATTGTTTAGTTGGACACAGAGAAGTGGAGGTTTTGGCAGGGAAAGCTTCAGAAGGAAAAGGTCCCTGCTATTTTGTGACTGCTGCATGCTTTTTTTCAGTTGGGGTGAAAGACGGCAACCACAATCTCTAACCTCATCTCAGAACTGCCAGACGATAGCTGTAGAAACCACCTGGGCCACTGCAAAGTCTGGCCACAGCAATGGACAGGCTGGTAAGACGAGACTACACCTGTGTTCTCTTCTGACTTTCATTCTCTAGTCTTGGCTATTCTTGTTAGATATGTAAGTCATGTCCTAGTCCAGATGACATTTTCCAGGTAGCATTCATGCTGCCTTGCCTGGACACTCCGCTTGGCCGAGAGATCAGTCTGTGCACTGTTTGTCATGAGTGAAGTGAAAGAACATTCCTCCTGAGAGCTGTTCAGACTGCCAATGCTAAGTTCCTGCCTAGACAGAGTGGCTTTCTCCATCTTTCTCTCCCTTGTTGGAAGTGAAGGGGAGATGAGTCTCAACTCTGTGTAGGGGAACGAGACTTTTCTTCATTAGACCAACAGGTTTTGTTTAAAAGTCACAGAAGGCACAACTCAAAGGCGGCTGCACCAGGAGGTGAGTGGGAAGGGAAGGAACTGATGGTCTCAATATAATGCTTCTTGGCCTCAATCTCGCAAAGATTTCTGCATGTAACGAGATTTATGCCCTTCGCTTCCTCTGTTATCTGCAATCAGTTTCCCCTTTCAGATGTGTTAGTGTTTGGGGAAAGCAGACTTCTCAGACTAGCTAGCTGTTGTCATAGGAAGGCTTGGTTTTCCTGTGATCACACTGATAATAGTAAGGCCCTTTGGGTCCCTTTTTAAACACTCAGTCGTCATATTTCCCAGGTAAGAATTCTACACGGTTTTAGAGCCGCTTCGTCCTGTTTGATTTACACATCTGTTGTTTGTCATTATATCGTTATGTTTGGCTGCTGGTCTTCTAGCTAAAGTTGGGAAAAAGAATATTAAAATATATTTTAAACTTGTCTACCAAAGGCCCTGCATACACCGAGTATGTTTTTTTCCTCATTCTGAAAAGAGGTTAGGAAGAAACACTGGACTCTTGGACTTTCTTTTCACTTTTCTTTTGATGTGTGTGATAGGTGACTATATGTAAAACAAATCAGCAGTACCTGATCTTTTTGCAAAGAATGCTCTTAATATTTTTTTAATGTTAATTTATTAACTGTATTTGCTTTATTTTCAAAGGGGAAAAATTGAATGAGAACTAGTGTGACTTTCCAGTATATAGAAACATGATAATCACAGAGGTAACCTGAATGGAAATATAAACAGGAATGGCAGAATTCCAGCAACTCCTTGAACAGAAATCTGCAGCAGCTATGCCAGAAGTCTGTTTCAACACACTCTTTGTGCTGCATGATACAGTTTGTGCAGATTGAGATGATGTGTACGTGTTCCTCATTACCACTTTTCGCCAAAATATGACCAAAGCTTTGTAGCTGGCAGGCTCCAAATTAGAGTAACACCACTGCTGCTCTGTAAGTTCTTTTTTGGTGGTTTTTCTGTGGGTTTGTTGTTGTTTTTTTGTTTGTTTTGGCTTTTTTTGTGGGATTTTTTTGGTTCTTGAGTTTACACGTGGACTGCACCTGTCTGGTGCTTATTGTAGCTTAGCAGACCAGGGGTATGGGACCCCCACAGAATGACAGAGGAGGAGCTAATCCTCATCGGTTCCTAAAACTTTCAGGCCAGGTTACCTGAAAGGTACACACCTGAAAGGGTGCTTTGTTTTGGTTTTGTGTTTATTTAGTTCCGCTGGTTTTGAAACTGTAAGGACTGGAGCAGAGAACTTTTGATCCTGGGGCAAAGTATCTTAACCACAAGGTAGCTATTAGTTTGCTGAAGCTGACTCTTAGAGAATTGCTGCCTCCATTTATTAACAAACAGAGTTGATATATCACTTTCTATTTATCTACAGAAAAGATTTGAAGGAACCCCAGAAAGGTGTCTGGGCCATGCCTTTTCCTTGCTCTAAGTCTGCATCAGCTCTGCCTAGACTTTTCCTAAAACTTGCAGCATAGTTGAGTCTTTGGGTGCAGTGTAATGCTTGTCTAACCTCATTTTAAGAAACATATGCTTCAAGTCTGAAGGGAATGTCCTTTGCTGCACTTACTGCTTATGAATTCTTCCCTATCCGCAACTGTGATGTATTTCCTTTGCTGTTACCTGTTCCAGAATTGAATATGCCTTCAAATCTTTCATTTCCTAGACTAAGACTTGATGTTTTCATTTAATCCTTTGTTAGTTATTCCAGAAGATTAGTGCCTTAAATTGGGCACAGTACTTGAAGTACTGTGTTGTGTTGCAGAGTCAGTGACAGTCACTTACGACGCGGAAATGTAAGTGTGCAATTAAAGGTGGTCTTGCTTTCGTTGCAGTGAGATAAAAAGTTGTCACCCTTCAGCTGAGATAGGGTAACTGCTCATGTGTTTGCTTGCTGCAATTGCAGAGAAGAACAGGTTTGCAGGAATGATCCCGTTCTGCATCAGGGAGGTTGTGTGTGCAGTTTCTGTGTCAGGGATGGAGAAGGGGACAACCATTGCCAGCTGAGGACAGTAGCAGCACGGATTCCTTGTGCCCCGCAAAGTCTGAATTAACAAGGGAAGTTCATAAAGTATAACCAGCTGCCTGGAACTGCCCACAAGTGGTATGAAGGTCCCTGCCAGCAGCCTTCAGGTTTTTACTTTAAAATAATTCAGGAAGTTAGGGGGTCCTCAAAGAATTTCACAGTTTTGGAAGTACTGCAGCTCCTTCTAGCAGTAAATATCTATAGCCTGCCTGCCCTCCTACCCTATTCAGGGCAATTGTGTTTGGGCAACTACAGCAGTTGCTTATGCAGAGGATATGAGGAAAATTTGGAATGTTTTCATAATCTTCAGAACATTAGTTACTGGTTTTTAGGAAGAAAATTTTGCTTGTTCTCTGTTCTCACTCACAGTGGAGGGCCTGTGTCCTGTACTAATTTTAGGTGTAAGGAGGAGCCGTTATGTGACCCGCTTTTACTTTAAAAAATAATCTATGTAGCGATGGCAGTTGGTACAAAGAAATTACTTTCATGTGCAGAGCAAAATTCAGTTAGTGTGTCTTTTCAAGTATAA
Organism: Mesitornis unicolor; assembly: GCF_000695765.1. Classification (NCBI taxonomy): domain Eukaryota; kingdom Metazoa; phylum Chordata; class Aves; order Mesitornithiformes; family Mesitornithidae; genus Mesitornis; species Mesitornis unicolor. Next base: position 548 of record NW_010223239.1, on the reverse strand, counting down.
ACGTGACACCGCAGCATAGTTCACCCAGCTTTATTTTCTGGCCACTTGATATTTAATACATTTCATTCAGAAAATGTGTTTCTACACTTGGATGCCTCAGTGGTCGGGGAGTAAATCACAGTCACGAGATTACCAGTGCTGTGCTGGGAAAGCCAAGATACTAAAAAAGTACAAGGTCAAACACGTTCAAGGTCACCCCAGTCGCTCTAAGCTGTTGAGGACGCACATGACAACGTAGCCAAAAAACTTGAACGCTGATGCTCAAATAACTTGGTGTGAGGTACAGGGCACACCTGGGAGCCTCTGCACACGCAATGGCCTCAGAGACGAAGGTACGGGAGTCACTAAAGTCTGCGTGTCGACACACAGAAGGAAAAAATGCCAAGGCAGCCGGTTACAGGGGGCGGGCGGCCCGGCGTGCCCCGGTGGGCAGGGTCACGGGAGCCGAGTCACGCTGAAATTGCACCGGCTGCCCTCATCCGGGGTGACCGTGCCCCTGCCAGCCCGCACCGGGAGCCGCGGCGATTCCCTGTCCTGAGCCCTCAGCC
>NW_010223238.1:0-4932 GCF_000695765.1 Mesitornis unicolor | reverse complement strand
TGAGGTCCCTTCCAATCCCTAACGTTCCGTGGTTCTGTGTGATTCTGTGACTCAGCAGAGAGAGAACTTTTCAATTCTCTGTTTGCTAGTTGTAAGCAGTGCTCTTACAGTTTACACCAGTGTTGCTTTGTATACAGGACAGATTTGAGTAATTACCCAACTGTGGAGATATGTAATATTTGGGTTGCAGATATGCCTACATTTTATTCTGTGCACATTTTTTTTGGTAACGTGCACCTAAAAAAGACCTTAGCTCAGCTAAAAACATCTGAAAATGTTTTTTGCTACAGAAGAAAAGTTGACAGTTATGCTAAACTTTTTTTTCCAGGTTAATGATCAAAAAGTCTCACTCATCTCTAAAGATACACTTACTTTTAACTGAAGTTTTGTATTACATTAAATTTTCCTTCAAGTTTATATTTCCCTGCTATTTCAGACCTGCATTATTCAATTTCAGAATAAAATAATATTTCTGAAATAAATATTCCAATTCAAGAATGTGCTTATACACATGACCAGGTATTCATTTAGTCTAAATGACTTTATTTGAGAGTATAGTATTGCTTTACAGGGTTGCCCAACTTCATGAGTTCTCTGTAGGCCTTTGGAGGGCCTCTGATAATCTTCACATGGAGCTGTCTGTAGAGACTATGATATAATGTCTCTTAATAGATATAAGCTCTTTAGAGGGACATAAATTGGGGTCTGTTAGCCTACTGTCTGTCAGCTCCTGTATCTTTCACAATAATTTTTTCTCCAGAATATATTATTGTTTCAGACAAAACCATGAGAAATCAAGTAGAGTGCCTGATTCAAGTCTCATTTACACCAAAGCGATTCAAGAGAGCTACTGTTAACAGTGACAATTACAGGTATTACTAGGTCTTACTGGTAAGCTTATTCTATATATGCTTCGTTGAAGATGGACGTTGAAGATGAAAGAGAAGTTTACTTATGGTTCATATTAAGAGCTTGTCTTGCTGATAGATCAAAGATAGAGTGAGACTATTGGAAATGTGCTGATTTCAAGGAGGGAAGTGAATTTGTTTCTTTTCACAGTTGGTTTCAGTATATGAATTGCAAGTGTATTTATGTATGTACATGTGGCTTTGAAACTGTTGTACTTTAATAGTGGATAATGAATGAAGGTGCTGAGTAGTTGGATAGATAAAACTGTCACAAAAACTGAATACAAAGAAGAACTGACAAAGAGTATTTTGAAGTATCTGCTTTCCTATGGATTTTGCTGCTCTTATGGCTCCGTGTTGCATGACCTTCTCTGACCCCCATTCCCTGCCAGCCAGAGAGTGTCTTGAGCTGTCAACAGAAACACTAAGGAGCTTGTCAGATGAGGGCAGCATGTTGAGTTGGAGATGGAGTTGTTTGATGGATTAAGACCCTGGCTATTTCACCTGTGCAACTCCGGACTTGTATTATGAATGACAATTTCAAAGCCTTTGGGCAGCATTGCCCTTGGAGACCATATTACAATGTCAGAACAATGTCAATTCCAGTTAAATAATTTTTTATAGCGAAATAATTAAAGTAACATCAAGCTTTTGACAGCATTTCCACAAAAGCTCAGAAATCCTCAGTTAAGGCTCCCACAGCACAGCAACTTGATCTCCTTTTTTATTTTTTGTTGACATAATTAAAGAGCAATATTTTACTTTCAGTTTTTTTTATTTTTTAATTTTATTTTGCATTCTGTAGCAGCCCTACAGTTACAGCCTTGCAGTGTTCTCCTGGGTACTATTTACTCTACATTTAAAATAATGTCTGTAAGAAATTGTTTCATGGTATGTATTAGAACTGCTGTGTCCCACCAAGAGTACTTTTGATGGTTTTGGATTACCTCAAAAAGATTGGTTTATATTTTAGCTGCCTGAACTCTGGATTTACAGTTTTATTGACTGAAAATTTAAATAAATTTTTAATAAATGTCTAATGGAATCTACTGGCCTCTTTTCTTGTCAAAAAGACACATTACTGGATAGTATAGCCAGCTTCACACAAACAAGCATCTGGAACATTGCTGGCGGTCCACTGAAAACTTTGCAATGATCACACCCCTTTCTTCTCTTCTTTTAAACTTGCCTAGAATGAGCCAGGCATGTTTTGTCCTACTGTCTGTGAAGAAAGGACTGTAGATTATTTTGGTGAGAGGAGAGGAGGAATGAGCAAAAGACAGATCATTCTCAAATTAAAGAAATATTCAGAAAATTTATTTCAAGAAAAATTATCCTGCCTCAGAGTTCTCCAGCAAAAGGGAGAGCTCTCATGTGTTCCCAACCCTGCATGTTTAGTTACCCCATGTCATGGACATTGGAACCGTGTGTACCCCCTCAGAGATTCAGACAGCTGAGAAGGAACATTTGAAAGAAAGCAGAGAAGTTTTGAAAGCAGAGGAATTTTGAAAACTGCCTGGCAGGGTGCAGTCCAAAGGAACCAATTCAAAACTGAAGTGGCTCTGTGGAAATCTCCAGTTTTTGACAAGTCAGTAAATGCTGATGAGGAACCTTTTCATTCGACTTTTCAGACCATCTCCATTATTGATTCATTTAGACTTCAGCCACTTCAAATTCTCTGCCAAGCAGTCTACTTCAGCTGAGCCAGCTCTTCTACTGAGGAACAAGTCAGCAGGACTTCAAACCATCAGAAAGGGTATTGCAGCAGCAGGAGAACTGGCATAATGGAATGGACAAAGACGCTGATACCAAACTGAGCTCTGAACTCCTAATTTTTGATGAGTCAGTGATGTGTGGATACTAAATGTTGGACAGCTGAAGCCAGATTTGGTAAACACCTGTACTTCACATTATTTATATTTCATTTAATCCTTCTGCCTCAACTTCCCAAGTATGGAAAATGAAGATAGCAGGATTACTGTCTTCAGAAAGAGGTTATTATAATTAATGTTTGTAAAATCCTAAATGTAATTAAAGCACACAGTAAACTAAGGCTAGGTAAAGATATAGAAGTCTTCTGCAATTTGATATATTTATTGCTTTTTCTTACTTTTTGATTTTTTTCTCAGTAATTTATATCATGACAGTTCAAGTAAGGAAGGGGAATCAGAAGAAACCAGTGCTTGAGAACCATGTGAAACATTATCTTAATAGTTATTGCTTTTGCTACTTTTATAGGATGTGCTTTTCTTCCTCTCTTTATTCTTAACTTTCTTGACTCTTTTTTTGGTCAGTTTATCTTTGGCTTCCATCTTCTGAGAAATCGGCCTAAGCTAAGTCAGATAAGTGTTCTCTTTTAACATTTATGACCAAAGCAAGTTAGAAAATGCTATAATAGCATTTGCTGTATTTCAGAGCACTTCATGTGATGATGGCATCTATATGTCATATGCTTTGCCTGAGACGTTTTTCCCCTTAAAGAAGCATCAGAAATAGAAACTATATCCTTACCCTTTCCTGTTCTTGTTTCTTTGTTTAAACTTCAAAGGCAGTGATTCAGAATAACTTAAAAGCTCACAATTATAAATGAGTCAGCTACCCCTCCTCCCAACAGAGGGTTCTTAGTTAAAAACTAGACTGTTTTTCAAAAGCACTAGGCCTTCATTGATTTAAGCACTTTTGAAAATCAGGCCTTTTAGTTATGTGTTTATGTGTCAATTGAAGGAAAAGATTTTATCATTCTAGTGGAAAAAAATTGTCCTTTTTTAAAAAAACCCCAGATGCTAGATTTGTACATGAATGCATGTTACATTGAACATCTTTTAGGTGAGTACATCCCGTTGGCTTTTGCTCAAGCACTGATAATCCAGAACTGTTTGAATCTCCAGTGGGCTGAGTGTGATGACTTGTGCTGTTGTTGACAGCATGTGCATTATAAAAAGCCTGTAACTGTGGTGCCTGCTGGATGAATTCTGATTAGAGAGTCCATCTGAACTGGTGCTTTGTGCCTCTGAATTGTTCTCAGCAAGTTACTAGTGGGACAAAGTGGTATGTTTTAATAAAGACATTTTTTGGAGAGCATGTATTTCTTCAAAGAAATAGCTACAATATTTGTTGTTAAAGAGGAGGATTCATTTTTTCTTTCCATAGACACTGATTCTGAATCCTTGAGTTCAGATTTATAATTCAGAGGGATCTTTATTGTAACACCATGTAAACTAACAAAGAGGAAACAGACACAAGGCTCAGGCTGCTAACAGTAACAGATAGTAAAAGGAGTAACTCAAGCTTTATTACATTTCAGATTCTTTTGTCTTTAAAGACAAGTTTCGTTGTGTGTAGAGTATGAATAGACACTTATAAAATATGCAGAATTTTGAGAGAAAATAGGAGACAGAAACAAAAATCTGCCGGTGTTTCCTTTCGTGTACTTTCCTCTTGTGTACTTTCCTTTTTCTCTTTTTCCTGTCGTCCTTTGTTTTGCTTTCTTATACTTCCTTTTCCCTCAGCCTTCTCATCTCATGTAACTATTCAGCTTCCCTTGTCCCTTTTGTGCCATTTTTCAAGATGTTCTGCCTACTCTCTTCACTCTCTGCCGCAGTGTGGCTCTTGCCTGAGGTCGAGCAGCCTGGTGGAGTGCCTGCCATCAGGATGAACCCTCACATAGGAGGAGAGCAACTGTGTTGTGGTGGAACTCACTGCTGTCACCAATACCTGGAGCCGTGCTGGTTTAAGGCAGTTTTAGAAGAAAAAAAGAAAAAAGGAAAAAAAATGCATCATTAATTTGCTTTGATTCCCATTCCTGTGACTATCAGGGATGAATTTGCCCCAGGACTTTCTATACACATTGAAGTGCTTATCTTAATTATGACAACCTGAAATGAAGATCTTGCAGCTTAGGATCTGTGGATAGTAAGCCTTTTCTTCTCTCCCTTCACTCCTCAAGTCCTGATCCTTTGCTGCAAGAATTTGAAGTGAGTAATGCTCACCAATAAGGGGAATAATTTAATGAAATATAACAAGG
>NW_010223237.1:0-4621 GCF_000695765.1 Mesitornis unicolor | reverse complement strand
GGGCAATAGAGAGAAAATCCTTCTCTCTCTCACTCTCTGACCCTTAAACGAAGACACATGCAATCCTCCCTGTCCTTCTTTGTCTATTCTTGTTTTTTCTGCAATCATATTTCAGGATCTAATTTGAGTTGGAAAAGACCTCAGGATATGTCTAGCCCAATTTCCCCATCAAACCAGAACCAGCTAGGTCAGGCCAGGTTACTTAAGACTTTTTTGGTCAGGGCTTAAAAACCTCCAGGGATGGAGGCTGAACAGCCTCTGTGGGCAGTTTGAACCTCTCTTATCTAAATTTATTCCTGATGTGTATCTTCCTTGCAGTATGCATGGCCATCAAAAGTAATTTCCTGGATGACCTCTCCATAGATACTGGGAGACTGCTATCAGGTACCCTCCTCACTGACGCTATCTCTTTGCCATCATGGACAAGCCTTGGTGCCTCAGTCTCTCCTCAAAGGGCAAGTGCTCCAGCTCCCAGCCATGCTGGTGGCTCTCCCCTGAATGCACTCCAGCTTATTGATGCCTTTCTTGCACTGAGTGAGGGTGCCAAAACTGAATGCAGCATCTAGATATGCACTAACGAAGGGGATGATCTCTTCCTGTGATCTCCTGGCTATGCTGCAGTTCATACAGCCAAGGATGCTGTTGGCCATTTTTACCGGCAGGGCACATTGCTGGTTCACATGCAGCTCACTGTTTGTCACCACACCAGGGCCTTTTGGGCACAGCTTCTCCACAGCAAGCTCACTGCCAGGCTGTGTCACTGCTGGGACTCTTCTTTCCCAGGTGTGGGGCTGGGCATTTGTGCCATGCTGTTGACTTGCATAAGGTTCCTGCTGGCCCATTCCTCCAGCCTCTCTGGGTTCCTTTTAATGGCAGCTCTGTCCTCAAGCATATTAGCTGGCCACTCAAATTTGGTGTCATCTGGAAACCTGATGAGGGTGCACTCTGTTGCCTCTTCCAGATCATTAAGAAAGATGTGAAACAGAACAGGTCTCAGGATAATTTCATGCGATGCTCTACTTGTTACTGGCCTCCAGGCAGCATATGATCCATTAACCACAGCTCCCCAGGCCTGATCATCCAAATATTTTTTTACCCATTTACTTGTCCACCCATCTAGACTATAAGATACTAACTTGGATAAAAGACTACTGTGGGAGAATATTGTGTGTGTTTAGTCTTGCTAAAGTCAGGGTAAATGACATCCATTGGTTTTTTCCTCCTCCACAACTCCCGTCATTTTATCATAGAACACAACCAGGCTGGTCAGGCATCATTTACACTTCATAAATCCATGCTGACTGTTCTGAGTCACCTTCTCATTCATGGGCACATAAATGTGTCTCTCTAATGAGAAAAGGGAAACTGGTTCTTTTGAAACTAAGCCTGGCCTTTCACAGAGTCAGTGTGTTCCTATGAAGGACAAGATAACTCACGTTTCAAGTCAGAGGGATTTTTAGCAGTTATTTCAGTGGAAACAAGTCAGACTCATAAACTAGAAATGGGTTTTCTTGTTAATAAAAAGCCTTTCTGAGTTAATCATAGTTTAAGATGAGAATGAGATTTTTGGGGTTTTTTTTTTGCTTTTTTAGACAGAACCCATAGGCCAAACAATAATAAAGAATGATGTCTTGCCCTGGGAGCTGCTTCACCCAGCTACTGTTTGAATTTAAGTTCATATAAAATGGAATGCATTAGGAACTAACTATAAAAAAACACTAGATTTATTTCTTTTGTGATAGCTGCACCTGCCTTAAGCACACGATTGTTAAGGTTATAGTTGTGTCTGAAACTCAGTCTTAGGAGGTTCTAACTCAGCAGAACTCAGCAGTTAGGAAATGGCTTGAGGGTCAAACTTGGTCTGCTCTTCAAGGTACCTTCAGCAGCAGTATGAAAAGTATTGTATGCTTTTTTCTGTCTTTTTTGTTTTATCGAGATTTTCAGTCTTTACATAATTAATTTGAGACTGCATATCCTAATGCAAAAGAAAAAGGCAGTGAGGCACACTGGCAAGGTAAATAACTGCTTTGTCTTATTGACTGATAAAGTAATCCTTTTGTTTTGTTGTGTATTTTCTTTTTTTCTGTGTTGCTTGTATTTGATTCTCACATATTTTTTCAACTTATATTCAAACTATATGCTAACATAATTCCTAAAAAGGGGAGCTTTCTTCACGACATAATCAAGGAGTCTTGTGCAATCTTTAGTGCTCAGAAATAATAACTGTATCCTGTGTGAGCTGTCATGTTCCACTGCTGGTATAGCTTTATATCACTTGACTGAAAGGATACTCACCGCCAGGAGTAGAACCTGTCCTCCATGTGGTCACATGCATCAGAGACATTTGATACAGATTTCTACCTGCCTCCTGACTATGAACTAATCTGGTGATATTAAAGATCTTGACATCTTTCCTTACTCTGGTTCAGATTCATCTAATCTAATCTAATTTGACACACTTAGCTGCAAAACTTGAGTTAAGTCATGGCTACCTTAGAGTGGCTTGCAATCAGTACAAAGAGATAAGTACATCCCAGGAATTATTCAGCCCATCTCTCTTTATCTGCCTGCTGCTAATATGAGGAGTTTTGGATAGTTAGGCTCCTACATAGTTTTCTCACTGGACTAAACATGTTTGTCCATGTTTACATTCAACCAGGCAAACTTTGTTGCAAACAGGGAATTACAAATTATTTGAACTAGTTTCAGTCCTTTGAAAGACTTAGAATTTTTCTCCCCTCTTTTAGTCTGTTCTTGCAAGAATGAGGGGGGGAAGAAGTAAAGAGATACATTGATGAGCAAAGAGTTAATTGAGGAGCTTATAATTTTCTGTTGGTTTTAATGACTTTCTGACTGGAAGTCATTAGATGCTCCAAAAAGCTCCAAAATGTGCAAAGCCAAGAGTTATTTCACAGCTATGTCTGCCCAGAAGGTGGTATCTGGAGTCCTCAAGATTCCACTTCAGCACCCTAGACTCAACACATCCCTTTGGCGTTACTTTGCTTTGGGCTTCAGAACCTGGTGGAAACAGATAACAATTCAGGATAAGTGCAACAACAGCCTTTAAGGCATAGTTTGGTTCTGCAGACAACCAGGCTAATTAAGAGATAGACCTTTTTTTAGAGGTTTACCCTTTCTGGTTATATGGCTGTGGTAATGGAGGAACCAGTGACAGCTGGGAAGGAGTCAAGTGTTAGTTATAATAGGCTACTGAGTACAGCTGGAGGGAAAAGCTTCAAGAAAGAGCCTGCATGAGAAGAAAGATGTCTTATAGCCTGCTCTGGGTAAGAAGAAGAGATGACTTATATGTGGAAGTTTTGTTCATTGTAGTTGGTTTAAAGGGTAAAACTATACTTGAGAAGGTGTTAGGTGAGATGCAAATCTCTATTGGGCTGACTAACTGGTCTATGGCAGATCCTCTCATCTTTTTATTTGTATACTCAGTGCATTGTCGAGGTGCAAAGCTGATGTAAACTCCAGAGTGTGGGTGTTACTTGGTGTCTTCAGAGTAATTATAGCCAGGGTAGGTTTACTCAGATGTAGGGATAAGAGAAGCAGGAGATCTCATGTAAAAGATTATCTAAGCTTCACTCTTTATCCCCCAGCATTCAGCTTTAATTTATTTGGGAGGTACAGAAGCACTGTTGTTTTCAGGGTACTGATGATCAATACATTCAAGTCTAGAGGTATTAGGATGTTTATGCTAAATCCCACACTGAATCTGCAGAAAAGCATAAAGAGAGTTTGTGAGGTCAGCTCTGAGCCTTCATTCAAAGATGCTGCATCTCTTTACTCAACTTTCTAACAGTGAATTCTTTCCAACATCATGCAAGCTATGTTTGCTGTAATTTGATTCCATTGCTTTTTCATGTCCAACTCTCCTAGTCCCTTGATCAGCTGAGCTTCCAAAATAAAAAGGAAATTGATTAAATTTCAAAAAAAGCAAGAGTTTGTTGTATGCTATATACAGTATGCTTTTGTGGAACTGTTACACCAAATGAAGAAAACAACCGTGTTTCTCTTCTTGCCAGTTTAAATTGTGATGTAAATTGCAGTATTTTTGTATCGTGTAACTTTTGTTGCCACGTAAAGACAAATGAATACTGTCTTTATAGTACAGTACAAGATCTGGCACTGCCTTATACTTTGATAGAACACAAGTGAACCCAACATCACATGTGTGTTTCTCTGTTTGCCGCTGCACATCTCTGAACTACTTGCATTGAAAAAAACCCAGCATTGAGTCCCTGCAGAATCCCATAATCCTTATTGCATAACGCCCAGGAATTATCAGAATTTGCAAGAGTGCAAGTATATTTGATGACTAACCCTTTCAGAAGTAATATCTTCTTAACAGAAATCTTGTGTTATCCCCTACTGGAAAAAACATAAGCAATGCTTCAAACAGCCATCCCCTAGTGCACAGGGGATAGTTATTCACAAAAATATTTGCAGTCATAACATACTAGTAGTTACCACTGGGCATTATTAGTCTTTTATATCCAAACCCAAAAATAAACCTGAAAAATCTAAATTTTAACAAATTCTGTGGCACTACTTAAAAGCATAGTAATTCTTATAAAGTGCACCAGTGTGGAGTGCTGGCTCTCCCAGCGCGGCC
>NW_010223236.1:0-5199 GCF_000695765.1 Mesitornis unicolor | reverse complement strand
GTTAGTTTGAACCCTGCAGCCAAGTCTCTTTTCATCACAATAGCTTGTGAGTATTTTCATTCGTCAAAAAAAGTGCAACAAAAAGTGAGATTGTGCCCCAAGTTTTCTAGTCTTCTACAAGTTCCCTACCTCCTCAGTTCTCTCCTGTTTGCTATCACTAAGGATTCGCAAAGTCTGATTCATGTTTATCCTTGATCTACAGCACTTCTCTAGCTATAGCCTTTATGTGGATGAGTAGTCTACCTCTAGTTTAATCCCATCTGGAGCAATTTAACAGCAGCTGTCAATAGTGTAAGCATGCATTTTTTCATCTAAGAAAATGATTGTAAAATCAGATCATCATAGAGCACATTTCAGTGAAAACATTGGCCTTTTTTAAAAGTGTAAGCTCAATAAATGATGTTTCTAATGTTAAATCACGCAATGTTAATTTATTGCTAATGGCACAAACGTACACTCACTTCACAAAATCTACCACATTAAGACCCTCTAAAGAGAGACAAAAAGGGATCTTAACAAATTTTTCAACTCATCAACTCACCATGGAGTCAGCTTAAAGTATTGATTAATAGGACCCTTGCTATACTAGCTGAACCTGTAAGTAGTTTAATGAGACATAAAATATTCTGCTTAGGGTTTTTAGTTTAATACTTTTTTATTGATTTTTTCCTTTTTACAAGAAAATACAATAACATTGTGCATATAAAGCAGTCTGTGCAAGGCCTTAATTTTGCACAGGCACATCAAAAGTAATGTTCATTCATTTTCCATGTGTCACCAATCCACATGACCTCTAAACTGTTATTCAGCAAGAAAATTAAATATCTAGCAAAAAGCTTCGAAAGAACGATTCATTAGGGAGTACCTAGTATGTGCTAGGCATTGCATCAAGTCACACACATATATTCCCATCTAACGGGAAATTGTTGACATCTTTTTATGCCAGCCGGGAGCATGACAGTCTTTTTTGCGGTGAGGGGGTTATTTTACCATACATGCATAGGATGTAGTTGAGCATTTACGAGTCTCATGAGAAAACAAAGATGTCAAGTGACTTCACCAAGGTCATCCACTCCTTCTAACCATGTATATGGCATTCACAGCTGTAGCATCTCTGTACTTTGTACGGATTTCATTCCTTGTTTCTCTGCAGCACTGTGCTACAAAGAAAAGCCATCACAACTCTCAGTCTCCCTAGAGCTCCTCCATTGTACCCCACTTCAGACCCCCCACATCCCACCACCAGCTGCCTCTTCACCCCAAGGCAGTCTGACTGCCCTACCCCTCAGCCTTTGCTTCAACCACAAGACTTGCTTTTTGCTCTGCTGACACCTGCTCCCCTGCTGCTCATTTTCCCAAAGAGGCACAGTGAAATAGTTGTGTGTTTTCTCCAGCTTGAATCAAAGTACTCGAGTGCTTCTGTTTGCTTGATTTCTGCTGGCAAGGACAAACTGCTCCATTCACCTCAAAGTCATCAACTGCTTCCGACTACCCTCACAGCAAGCAGCTAGGAGTGGTTCTACCTCCATTTGTCAAGGTGCCCACACTAAGTGGCACTGAAGGGATTACAGAGGGCACAGGAGGCAGCTGCCTAGAGCACAAGACTGCTTAATGGGCAACCAGGTGGTTTTTGTTCTCTATTTTATCTCACTCCATTTTTAAATGTCTTGCCTAGAGCCAAAGGCTTAGAGTCACCACCGCTGAGAAACCCTGCCACATAGGGATCTCCTCCATGAGTCAAAGCATAATGCAGGTTTCAGACATGCTTGCAACATCCTCAACAAAAGTGTCTTCCCCCTGTTCAACAGTGACCCCTTTGTGACATTGCTCAAAAACAAGCATAGACTTTGGGGGGAGGGGAATTGTAATCATTAAATTGTAAATCCCTTTAAATGCAAAGATCAAAGGGAAAGTTTCAATCCAATGACACATAATTAAAAATGCAGACATGAACGGCTTTGATTCATGAATGCTTATGCACTTTTAAATTGTTGCCAGGGAGATCAGGGCATGAGAAAATTAAAAACCATTACGCTTCAAAAGGATAAATGATTTTCACAGCTTTCTAACATTATTTCCTGTTGTGCAGATTTTTGTGTGTTTTAACATTTCCCCCGCCCTGCCTGGGCAGATTAGTTCTGAAAAATGTTTTCCAGAAAATGTTCAGGGCTCAATGAGATTAAAAGGAGATTAGTGAACTTGCTGGATGGAGAGTTCCCATTGGTACTTAATGGTAAATGCTTGGGGCAGTTAAGAGGAACCCACACACACACATTTCTTGCATTTTAATTTAAAGAGCTGTGACCTTTTAATTCATTATTATTTTTCTAATTGAGCCAGTACAATACAATATGGTATAGGCCATAAGCCAAATCTCCCTGAAGTAAAAGGAAATATTCTTATGACTCTAGTGGTTTCAATCTGTTTGTTTAACATTTCTCACTTGTAAAAGTCAAAGCATTTAGCTGAAAGGAAAAGGCTGCTTCCTATTTCACAAATAAAAAATTGAGACATACAAAGTAGACATGATTCTCTGTCAAACTACAGCAAATACTCCCACTTCTGATCCATGGTGTCTCAGATCCGCCCTTCTTCAACATGTGACTTTAACACTCCCAGCTGGCACCTGAGACATCCCTTTGAAGTGCATCAAAATCATCCCAGTCTTACCAAACAGTGTTGCTTCATATCTGCAAGCATTCAGAATTTAATTTCTTAGATAGAAATATATTGCTGAAATGCACCTAAGAGTTGATGGCTACAATGAACTTTAGTAACCTGAAAGTACATCTGAAAACAACAAGAAAAACTTCAATGCTAAAATCACACTGCTTTTAACTAGTGGGAACACGAAGGGTGAGGATGATCAGATGAAATCCTGAAATCGATACTGGACACAGGAAGATATTAGCTGGCCACTCTCCTCTCCCTGTACAGTTGATGGAATACAGGATAATTCATCTCAGCAGTAAACATCTGTATAAATAAGTTCAGATGTCTCCATATCATGTAGATGTTTTGGGTTTATATGTCTAAAGTTACATAGGATGAATCCCACTATTCAAAAGTTGTACCTCTGGGAGGAAGGAATAGCTACAGTCCCAGAGGCATAGCAGCTCTAAATACACCAGAAATCCCATTCTGTTTCCATGCTTTGGAAATTCAGGACTCTACTTTTCTAATAAAGTAAGGTGCAGATGTATTTCAACTGCATCAGGCTGACTTGGTCCTCATTGTACCCTGACATTTTTCAGCTGCCAGTCAAACCAACTCACACAAAATATTTCCTGAGGGGGAAAAGGCAGAGACAAGTAGCAGCAGACTAACAGAGCTCTGAACAGTTCAGCAAACGTTTGATGGTGAAAGCAAAAGCCTTTTGTATTTACTTTTGAACATACGAATCAGACATTATTACTATTTGAGACTGGGCTACTTCTGAAGTGTCTCCACAGTGGCAGCCAGTTGAGATTAAGCATCATGAGCCAGCTCAAAAATGCACTGATGCGTGGTTTTGTTGCCCACTGCATTCAGTGAGACCATTCCAGCAGCAAGATATCCCACTTTAAGATATCCGATATATTACCCCTTTTTTGAGTTTATCATTTCTAATGTCTGAGCAGCAAATAAGACATGATGAATTTATCTTTCAGTTGGTGGTTGTTCAAGAACATGGTAATATTGTTCTTTGTTTACAGTTATTGGATCAATAATGTTGCTACATAATTCTTATTCTGCAAATCTCAGTCCAAAGGAGATTTTCTAGTCTCAGTTTCTTTGTGGCCCAGACTGTAACACCTAATCCATTTACTGCAAAGCTTAGATCAGTAACTTGCTTTTGACTAAGGCAAAAGCATCTGGTATTGACTTGAAGACTTTAAGAAGCAGAGAAGCAGTTTATTTATTTATTTATTTAACTGCCTTATTTTTTATGTGAATTTGGGCCTTTCTCCACTAATGCTAATGTCCCAGTTGGCATTTACTCTGTGCAAAACCAAAACCCTTCTTCATGTTCTAGCATCTGGATCCTCTCATACTTCTGGCTGTTGAACACAATTTTCTCCCACATACACCCCTGCAGAATGCCTGTCCTGTCTTAATGGAGCAAGAGACCAACTCTTCTGCAGGTTTAAAGGAGCTCCGATTCATTACTGTCATCAATTTACATCAACTGTTTAGTCTATATTGTACAACAATATTGTAAGAGCAGGCTGACAACTGCTGCATAGTGAAGACTGAACTCAGTTCATAGATGGCTCCCTATTCAAGTGAATACTCAAACTTCTCGAAACTCCCCCAGGGAAGGAGTTGATCGTAGCCTATACCAGGAGGGCTGCCTGGCCCAGTTCAGGGTTCCTCTGATGTTCTCAGACCCATATATTCAGTCTTTGGCCTAAAGGAAATCACTTATCCTAAGACAAGGCACCTAACACTTTCCTCAAGATTTTTGACAAGTATCTGTATTGTTCTGCTTGCCTTCCAAAGCAACATGCTCCTTATAAAAGAAGGGACAAGGGCATCTTCATTGTACCCCAGAAGTGCCTAGGACAGTCCACGAATCTCCTCTGTGGATTTGTGTTGTGTTTCTGCAGCAGCACACTAAGCATAAGATTTGTTCTTTTTGTAGTCAACCAACACGGCACACAGGAATTTGCTACAATTATGTCCAATCTCATATCTGCATAAATATCAAGATTTCCTCCTACTCTATTTTCTGCTGCAAAACCTGTGATTTTTCTCCGGGTATATTTCTCAGCTGCTCTTTTACGAGGTCTGGTCTGGGATTACAGTTCTTTGTTATCCACTGTGTTTTTTTACCCCACTTGTCAAAACAGAATCAGTCTTTCAGTACCATGATGACACCTTAATACACTTTGGATCAAGTCATAACTGACCTACAGACACAAAGAGGAGATAGAGTAAGCAGCATTCTTCTGCATCAGTAAGGCTCTGCCCTGAACTGTGCAGAAGCTATTGACTCTCCTTCCTCTCTGATATAAGAGAGGGAGAAGGTGAACAGCAAAGAATTACTTTGTCCCTCAGTACACCTGAACTACACAGCTGAGGCTGGGAAAAGCATGAAAAGAGGGAAAGGAGTCACAGCAACCCCAGTTCTCTCCAGCATAGCACTCCTGCAGTTCCAATTTCTGTTAATATCAGTTCTGAGCAGTATCATGGAATCACAGAATGTTAGGAGTTGGA
>NW_010223235.1:0-5135 GCF_000695765.1 Mesitornis unicolor | reverse complement strand
ATTCTGTGTGATTTTGTGATTCTGTGATTCAAAGTTTTAAGGAGGATTTCAAGAACAATCAAATATACCCATAGACGTTCTAAAGATAGCATCTGCCAAATGTGAGGGGTAGAGACAGAAGAAAATATAAATACTTGTTAGAAATCTAAGAGGAAGGGATTATAGTCTTATCTACAGAAAGATGAAAGCCAAATGCTCATTTCTTGCAATGGGCATCACTGATAAGCTGGACAGAAGTAATGATGAATTCTGGAGGGGAAGGCAAGCAGCGGTTTTTTGATGTAATAGAGAAGTGAGAGTTAGAGGACTGATGCAAAATTTGAGTGGACATAAAGGAAACCATTCTATTGTTTTCATGTTTTGCCTGAATGAATGTAAACAAAATGATTTTACAGTTTCTAAGTCCAGAATTACAAAGGCTAACACAGCATGACAAGTTTAAAATTTCATCATCACTATAAGAATACTTGTATCTTTGAGGTTTTGTTCAGCATGAAGGATTTTATATTTAATTTTCTGAGAAGTGAACAGTTAAAGTCGTGTTTGAATTTTAGTTACTGAGGGCTCCAGAAGGTTGTGCTTTCTGGTCAGTCCCAACTTCTTTTTCTCCTCCCTTGTCCACTCACACACACATGATTACAAAGCCCCTTCCCTCTTTCTTCAACCTTCTGTTCATAATTTTGGGTTAATTTCAGCCCTGTCCTTACTCCAATTTTCCAAGCTGCAGCTGCTGTTTCCCTGTTAATTTTTGTGTTCTGAGCATAGCTAGAAATTACAACCTGCAGTCCAGATGAAGAGAAGTACAGCTGCACGCCCTTCAGTCTGAATCAAGAGAGAGGCTGGACTTGATTAAAAAATGTGATCCTGGGTTTGGAGTGGAGGAAGCAAAGCAGAAATTGTAAGTGGCATGTTTAGCTTGATATACCTCAAAGAAGAGTGGCAAGCAAGTAAACTCTGTGTTTACTGAATAAAATGAAATCATAAAAGAGAGTAAAATTACACAGAGTTGCAAGGTATCCCAAATTAAAGGAAAGCTGCAAAGCCTTAATCAAATGTAGTTAATTCAAGTACATCTCTAATACGACCAGTGGTGCTTCATCCCAGTTGAACAGTATCTGCTTGTAAACACTGGTTAGTAAAAAATGTTTGGTCAGTACTTTCCATCTGAAGGGGTAAAAATTGTACATTTTAAGCAGTTAAACATGTTGTGCCCTGTCATATGGGCAATACTGAGAAGCACAGAATATGTTCAACCCTAAGTTCTTTTCCACATAGGAGGCTAATCAATTCACAGTGTAATTTTTTTCATCTGATAAAACTGGACACACCAAGGGTGTATCTTCCTGTACACTAGGTGACAAAGTGATTGGAGGATGGGAGGAATGACATATCAGCTATGGAAGAGGTGAATTGGCAGGCATTGGGCTAGGACTGAGATATATCCTAGCTGAGCTCCTTCTCTCAGTGCACTCTAAACACTACATGACAAATGCGGCAGCTGCAAAGGCAAGCCCATCAGGTATGTATGGCACACAGGATCCTAGAGTGGGAGAAAAACTGTGGTACCTGAAAACTACCTAAAACCCCTTAGCAACATCTTTTTCACCTTTTTCTCATCTTGCTTTGCAATGACCTTAGCGAGCAGGTACTTTCTTGTACTTTGTCAACATTCAAACAGTTTGAACATTCTTTATTAGTGACATTACTAGTAGTTTTTTGCCAATAATAAAAAGCTTATGTTTTTGTCCAGAAACATTTAGTCTTGACTATTTTGTAAATGACTTTCCGTTTTTGTCCTGTACCTCCAGACTGTTACTAATTCTGAGTTTTCTGCATCTCCAATAACCACAGGTATGACAACACCAGAATAGAGGTGCTTGCTGGAGGACACGGCTGCTATTCAGGACTTAAACAGGCTCAATAAAAATGGGTAGACGGGAATGTCAGGAGTTCAACAAAGGTAAAGGCAAAGTGTTGCAGCTAGGATGGAATAACCCCATCCATGCAATGGTACAGGCATTTTTCTGTCTAGCCAGAAAACAGCTTCCTAGAAGAAGATATGGGGTTCCTGGTGGACAAGAAGCTAATACATTTCAGGAGTGTGCCCTTGAGGCAATGATGGCAAATCACGAAACAAAAATGTTCTCAGCAGACTGAGGGAAGTTATTTCATCTATTCCATATTTCATTTCATAATTTCATTTCATAAAACTGAACATATACCATGTTTAGTTTTGGGCTTCCCAACGCAAGAAAAATACTGACTTACTGGAGCGAGTCCAGAGAAAGTCTGCAAAGATGAGGCTAAGAAAAGTGGGTTTGTTCATCCTTAAGAAGAGAATGCTAATCACAGATCTTACTGCTGTCTGCAGCTACATAATAGGAAGGTGTAGAAAAGATCGAGTGAGACTCTTAACAGAGTTGCATGGGAATAGGTCAAGTTGCAGCAGATACAAATTGGAACGAAAAAAAAATACCCATGAAGATAGTTAAACATTGGAACAGGTTGCCCAGGGAGGCCGTAGAAACTCCATTCTTGGAGACATTCAAAACCCAATTGGACATTCCCTGTGAAACCTGCTTTAGCAAAAGTGAAGACTTGGAGATCTCAGAAAGTTCCTTCCAATTTATGCAACTCTTTAAGTCTGCATGCTGTCCTATCACTCACTATTATGAAACAGGGAATGTTTTTTAAAATTAATTCAGGTTTTCACAATTAGGTTAAGCCCATGATACTACACTGCAACAAAACCAAAATGTAAGCAAATAAATGCAGGAGAAAGAGACAAACCAATATACAAGATTATGTATAGGGAAAAGGGGTGGCCTAAATACTTTGTTCTGCTTTTTGTTTTGAGAACTGAGCATAATACAAAGCTAATAGGGATGAAGTTCACAGGTAAACAACTTTGTTCTTCATGCAATAAATAACTGAACTGTGAAACTCCTTGTGAAGAGTTGCTGTAGATAACAAGAGTTTCTATGAGCTGAAGGGCACAATAGGCAAGCTCATGTAAGAGAAATCCACTTCATGCTATTAAGTCAATAGGACAGACATCTTGCTTGGAAAGTCTGAAAAAGACTGGGAGATGAAAAAGTCTTAAGTAGGCTTATCATAAATGCTCATGCTGTTCTTACACATTTTCTTAAAGACCTGCTTATGGCAAAAAACACAGTCAGAAACAAAACACTGTGCTTGATGAACGATTGGCCTCTCCCCAGATGTCTGTTCTGGGGGAAGGAGAGTGAGAAAACAGTGCTCAGCCAGTTAAAAGATATTATAACATTCAGGAGGGGAAAGCTAGCAGAAAATAACTTCTGAAATGGAAACTGTGCACAGATTTGAAGATTAGCAATAAGAGTTTTAACTTCCTGTGAAGTGAAAAAAAGACAGCAAGCAACTTAATTCAGCAACACATTTAGGAACAAAAGGAAAAACCATGAACAATAGAAAAAAACTTAACAGTGTTCTGCATACTACAGCAAAGGGGAAAATGGTCAGACCAAAAAAAACCAGAGCACAATAAAGCATAAATTCTGCTTGTGGGATCAGAAAGTGAGAGTAAGGAATTAAGAACCATCCTTTCAAATAAGTGGAGAATTTTAAGAGTGCAGTTTTGACTACAGTATTGCAAGCCTGATTGACTAGACATGCTGAAGTACCAGGAAAGAAAGAGAGTAGAAGGAAGATAAGTAGATAGAGATTTTTGGAAAACCATAATGAATTGATGAAAATTTATAGTGATGACCCCCCCTACACCAGTTACTGTAAATGCCATTTTTACAAAGGTAGTGGTTTTTTAGTAATTTTCAGTTCTGAATGGACGGAGAGTAGATTTAAAAGTGAATCTGGACCTAAATATATTTGAAATTAAGGTATTTTGAGAAAGAAAACACTACTGTCTCTGCTTGCATAGAACATGCTTGTTAGCATAAAAAAATAATAATACAATCATTCTTGAAGAAACACAGAGGCTTTTAGAGACTTTTAATGACAATGCTACATTGTTTTCAAAACACCACTTGAAGCTAAAGCTTTTAAAAATCAGCTGTCCCTTCCCATAATTGCTATCTGAGAGAGCACTGCACAGCAGGAGAGAAGTCTGACCTTTGAAAACATTTATAAAGGACTGCATTAAAAATACAGAAATACAGTTTAAAAGTATTTTGAATGCATTTCCTACAATATTGCCTCAGATTCTTATGTACTTCCTATCTTTGACTGCAGTAAGTGTATGGTAACTCAAATCCTATTATCCTGTAATAAAGGGATGGATATTCAGCTAGTTTTAGCTCAGGCTAAAATTAAGAAAATCCCATTTCCTGCTTTTATTAATGGGGTACATAATACAGTAAAAACTTTTTCCTACCCTTTATCAAGAAGTTCCAACGTTTTCAGACTTAAAAAAGACAATAGATAAATAAGATAAATCCTTTTGTTTGCATAACGCAAGGACTGCCTTTCACAAATACCTTTTGATTTTTAAAATATAAGTCATTCAAAGGACTTCTAAATACATCTGGCAAAGTTCTCTTTACTGGAAAACATTTGTGCAAAGATAAGGAAAATTGCATTTATAGTGTTGGAATATGCCTTAAGAAATCCTTCTATTAATATCAATTAAAGAGCCTTTAAAGTTCTCACTAATTAAAAAAAGCCACTATATTGCTATCATTAAAATATCTATGAAACTAATCCAGAGAAGCCTCTCTCTGTATCTTTGACAGTGTAATTTCTGCAGATTCTTCATCAGTAATTAGGTAAGTAACCCATACCTGATGCATCTCTCTTCTTTACCAGCATCAGGAAATAAAATTAGACTTTTTTTTTCCAGACACAAGTGCAAAAACTTGTCACTCTGACACTCTGTTCTACAATTACATTTCTTTTTAAAAGTTTTAGTTTTATTGGAAAAAGTATCTATTATACAAATACAAATTTCCACACCTATAAATAAAATTCTGAAGCCTGAGTGATGTCCCACAGATGGAAGTATAGATGAAAAACAACAGTGGTCTGAATTTCTGCAGTCAAAACATGCAAGCTATAGAACTAACAAGTAGTGCTGAACATGAAAACAAATTTGAAAGCATTCTTTAGTTAGGTCACAGAGTCACAGAATCACAGAATATTAG
>NW_010223234.1:0-4431 GCF_000695765.1 Mesitornis unicolor | reverse complement strand
AAAGAAAAAAGAAAAAAGAAAAAAGAAAAAACAGGAAGGTACTTAGATGCAATGGGAAGGGAGGTCATCAAAGTGCCACAGAAAGTCAGATATATTTTCATCTTATGTAGTATTATGTCCCCATGACAGCATAAAAGCATTTTAATTTATTCCTCAAGGGTTTTTTGAACAATATTAGCTTGGCTCCTGGACTCTTATATCTCCACTTATGGTTCTCAACAGCACTGTTATAAACTAGATATTACTACTAACGATAACTACTGTAAATGCTAAACTCGTTCATACTGGCATCAGTCACATTATGGAGTTTTTATGTTAGCATCTTTCTTCTGGGAACACACCATAATTATCCACATATGTTATTTAACTCATAGAAATGCAGCTTGGACAGTTTTAATTATTTGGAACAACTATTACAATGGTTGCCTCCAGGAAATAAGTGAGAATTAAAAGTACCCTGGGATATTTGCCTTCGTTGTACTAATGCTGCAGACAGTTGAAACATCACCTAATTTTTTGCTGTGTATAATCTCAAAAGCTCGGTGAAAGCAAAAAGCGCCTTTGCTTAGTCCATCTTACAAGACAAGTCTAGCTGCAAGATGAATGCTCTAGTGAGTCTAAAGCTATTCAATAAAAACATGAAATACACAAGTCAAAAGCCTTTGCTAAGTTCTAAAGGACACATCCTCAGCTACTACAAACTGACAGAGCTCTCCTGACTTGCATGGAGTGCTGTAACAAACACCAGGCAAAAGCCTGCCCTCAAAGAACTTCCAACTGTTTCAATAAAAATATGCTTTTTATTCTAGGCTAGCCCAAGATGAAGGAGTGGAAATCTTCACATGAGTTTTGATTTAGAAAACAGAGCAATGAGATAGGGTAAACTTTCCATTCAAACAGCTTTGGTGTTTCAGATGTGATGTCATGTGTACCTGATCTCCAGCACCAACATCCTCTTCATTCCTGTGTAGATGAACACCTTGGGCAATATCAGGTGACTGCTGTTCCAGTGCCACTAAAACATTACAAGTCTTGTAGTCAAAGCCTATTTGGAAAAAAAGAATAGTGGCAAATTAGCTTTTTCTGTCACAATTAAGGGAAGTAACATGGCACCATATAACAAAATGTTCATTCTGAAAGATACCACATTCAGAACTCACAATCTAACTGCTATTTTTAGTTAATTTTTTGTCAATACAACACTTAAAAACTTTATTGGGAGAGGATGGGGCATACTGGGTTGCCTTTAATGCTTCTTACTGCTTGTTTTCTCTTGCATTGTCACCCTGTGCCAAGGTAATTCAGATTATGAAATGTTAACTGCAGAAAAATAGTCAAAAAAGTAAATAATCACTCTCTCCCAAATAAGTGGTATTAAAAACTTCTATGTAAATTCATAGGAGCTGATGTTTTCAGCAACTGAAGGCTCTGTTCTCCGATACATTATTTGTAATACATGTAAAGCAGCACCTGTACCTAAATCTCTGGGAGTTTGTGTGAGAGCCACAGAGAAAAAAACAGATTTAAGTCTCACAGAAAATCTGGAAGTGGGAATTTACTTTATGTTACTTTTAAACACCAAAAGGAAGGTTTTAAAAAGAAATTGAAAGACTTACAGAAGATTGTGGCAAAATTCTCCACCTGTTTCTAGGTATATTAATAGTAACTTGCCTCTCTCCAAATCCAAACTGCAGCTACTGGCAGCTGCTGACCAAACTCATGTTCAGCCAATACAACATATGTACATGTCCATATGCATATGCTCCATTTGAAGAATGCTCTTCACCCTCTTTTAAGTAGTATATTCCATACTACTACTATGGAATATACTACTATATTGAAATATTTGTAATCTATAAACATGGCAAAATCAGAAGGTGAAATGAGTCTGGTATAAAAACCAGTTTGTCTTTTTTATTATTTGTATATTACACAAACTGGATTTGGACTGCACAGTCCTCAGTGTAGGATTTGTTCAGAGCTAACAGAGCACCTTGCACAGTGAGAACCTGCTTTACAGCTGGGAATTCTAGATGCCACCACAGTACATGTGTATTATGTTACAATACAATGAACTAGGTTTCTTCTTACCTCTCTTTCGCACCAGGACACATCAGTTGGTTTGCCAAATGAATAATCAAGATTTGAGTTCTCACAGGTTTGGAGAAGTGGTAGATTCTGTGGCTCAACTTGCAGTTAACTACTCTGGCCTAAAACCACATTTCAAAATATATTCTGTCTACTACCTTTCAGTTTTAACTAATACTTGATGTTTTTCCTACTTACTGGGATAAAGGCAGAAAGCGTATCATGTGGTACCATGTAAGCAGCTTTCACACAGGATATTGAGTTTTTATCAGGCTTGCTAAAGCCCATATATAAAAGTGGTGACCGATCTGTTTTGCAGTTGCCCATTGCTTGCTTTTGAAGATTTTAATTAGTTTTTCCACCAACCTTTAGCTGAATCATCATAGCCAATATGTCTAATTGCATCTCGGACAACTCGTTGATAATCCACAATAGCATGAGATGTGATCTCACCACAGAGCAACACCATTCCTGTCTTACATACTGTCTCTGAAAAGAGAAATGAAAACAGGATTACAATGGCAGAATAACCCAGACCACTAAGACAAAGAACTATATTTGTAATAACAGCGATTTTGAGAGATCTACTGCGTATATACAGTGTAAGTGCTTTCTACTCATATTTTTAGCACTATTAGCTCCTTCCACAACAAATTCTTTATGTATTCACCATATATCTGAAAGTAAGGGACTTATATGTCCAATTTATAAATGAATAAGTCTAAACACTGAGCATGATTCAGTGATATGCACAGATTTTAGGGAAATGTAGCATTCAGCCATCATTTCTAAATCCACTTAATCCTTAGCATTCTAAGATACATACTAAGGCTAAATAAAACTCATCAATGATCAACTAGTTTGAAAATCTGCCTCCACTCCTGGGAGGAAGAATCTGAAGATGGCATTTAGTTACATAATACATCAATTGGAGTAACGACCTGAGAGTTGATGGCACAACCTTTTCTGAAGAGATTTCAAAAACCAAGCAGTTATAGGGACTTCAACTGAAAAATTAGTAGTTTATTAAATATAGTAAATGAACTTTTCAACAAAACATTCAGACATTCTTTCAAAAATCTACTGTAATGAAGTCAAATCTGTTTCTCTCAGGAAAATTCAGTCCACACGCAAAATTAACTATCCTACCCTTCTACAGTTGGCTTAGACTTCTTTACAAAAGTCTTTATAAAGTCTATAGTCTATAAATAGTCTTTATAAAAACTCTGATTGTTTCTTCTCATCTCTTCTTCTTTTGAAGACTGTAATTCTTATGTAATTTTTGAGAGTAAAGAGAGTTAGCACATGATAGCATCAAGCTCTGCGCAAACATCATAAAAAAAGAACAGTGACTGGGTGACAACTTAAAGCAAAGCACCAAACAACTTACCACAAGCAACCTTGGCATTTGGGTCCTGTTTGAGATGGGCGTCTAGTACAGCATCACTGATTTGATCACAGATTTTATCTGCAAGGCATCAAATTTGTGATTCAAAACCACAGCACTCAATACAAAACATTGACTGTTTGCATTACTTTGAATAGGTAGGTGTTTCATTCCACAAGGAATCCTTTTGTTGCTTATTACTGGAGTATTTAAGCTAACTAAATAGAAAGATATATGAAACATTCGGCAAGTGAAGCCAGTAGATACAATGGGGAATTTACTTACTAGTGTCAACTAACTACAACTCTACCTATAGTTTTCTTCACTTAAGTGTGAAACAAGTATGTTATGCATAAGAGAGGCTAAGAGGCTTTACTTCCAGACTTTTCCTTCTCTAACACCACAAGCCAGTACAGCATGCACTTCTCATCAGTGGTGTTCTAACATGAAGGTGATATTCCACCAGCAACTTCCATCTTCACAACAGAAAGTTAGAATGGACCTGAACAACACGGCTGGTAAAGCCTGAGAAAGAGTTTAGATCACTACAGATAATGCACAACTCAGAGTCAAGTGTCCATTTCAGGTTTGCTTCTTCTCACTGCTTCCTTCCATCTTGCAATGCCATCTTCTAATAATCCCTGCAAACCTCCTAAGACAAAGGAGTGAGTAGCACACAGAAACAAGAAGGGGTTACCAACAGAAGTCTGCCTGAATTAAACCTTGAATTTATCTTCAGTTACATCTCAAATATAAAGGTGTCACCTCAGGTTAATATTTATATTTTCTCTTCTGCTTTCTTTCTTTCTTTTATTACCTTTTTAGTGAATAATGACTCTTAATCAAATAATGTAGCTAATCTAATAAACACAAAAAAGCAGCACCCATAACAATGCCTTCTTAGTGCAGGTCTAATGCCCTGCAGTAAACTCACAGAATCACAGAACGTTAGGGAT
>NW_010223233.1:0-5080 GCF_000695765.1 Mesitornis unicolor | reverse complement strand
GGGGGGGGAAATCAAACCCTGTGTACCTCCAAAAGACAAATAGATTTTGCAAAATAAAAATGTGGGGAAAAAAAGGAAAAGAAATTAAAGTGTTTTTACAAGTTCTATATTCCAAAATTCAAAAGTCTGCAGAACTAAAAAGGGCTCTTAGGATTTCTTGCTAAAGACCTTGCCACTGGTACAAATCAACTGTTTGCATTAACCTCAGAAAAGATATGAAAAATTGTGCAGTTTCTCCCTAATGAGAGGTATTTAACATGGTTGGCATAACATTCCATAATAATATTTCTATGCAACATCTTCACTAACACTTCAAAAGCTATCAAAAATTTAACAAAAGTAATGGTAATTAAGATTACAAAACATGGAGATGAACAAATTAGAGTAAGTGGCACTATCAAGTTGTTTTTCTCCCCATCTCCTTCTACTCTGTGGAGAAATAATTAGGATTGCTTTTATTAATTTGCTGGTGCAGAATACATTAGAGATTATAATTTGCATTCTGGGACATGTCTGTAGAGGGGAAATATGCTTTTACATAGAGAAACATATGACTGGTCACTGTATCACCTCTCATTATTATGGTACTTCAAAAATCATGGTTTTCCCCTATTTTTGCTCTCTCCTCACTTTGTTTCAAGGTCATCTTCCTGCAACTTTCACTTAAGCTCTAAGCAATTTTCTGTACTTGCATAAATTCACACATACAAATAGTTTGAATACGCTTGTAGTGCAAGGCTAAGCACAGATAGGAAAATCTCCAGGAGTATAGGGGATGCCTAGCCTGTGCAAATACATGGGAAAACCTTTAAGCACTATTCTGTCTATAAGAGCACATCTATTGCTATGAAAGCCTGCACTCATTTTTACATAAATTACTAATAAGTAACACGAATTACTACGTAAAAAAGCTTTGCTAACTTAAGAATAAGCATTTTATAGATGTAAATGTCCACCAAAAAAAGCAGCTTTCCATCATGAAAAGAAGATTATTAGGTACTTGTAAAAGTAGACTTGAAAGATACCTTAATGTCACAGCCAATCATTGCAGAAGGAAGTATAAAAAAAGATCAGAAAAATTTTAAAAGAGTGTGGTGAAGATAAAATACACTCATCCAAACCTTTTGGACATCAGGATTTAAAATCTGATGCAGAGATATACATTGCAATTAACATCCCATACTGAAAATTTAAGAAATTACTGGAAAGATGACAATACATACAGGAATGTTCTCACATGAATGGAGAAGTAACAAATCAGCATTAGCACTTAAGCCATCAAAAAGGTTAATTCCACAGATCAAATGGATTTTCAGGGCATCTTCTGCACATTCAGACTTTTATATTGAGAAGCTTGTCAAATAAAAGACACTCAGAGAGTAAAGAAAGTAACCATGTCAAATCATACATGCAAGCTTATGAGGTTGACATGCTATTCACCATGCATAGATAGTACATCTATCTGCATTTTAGTAGCCCTCCATCTAAACCCTACTCCCTCTGGAAAAAGTGTGTTCAGCACTAATATAGCACATACACTTTGTTTGTGCTTATTAAATAAAAAGAAAGGATCACCTTCAACCATATTAATGATGGACTGGTGGATGAAGGATGTCTGTGAAAATTCACAACATCTGTTTGCTCCACTCTCTTCTCAGCGTGCTGCACCTATTCCTCATGCTTAATGATGCTCATCCACTCTGCAAGTTTTACGAACAAATGTGTGTTTAGGCACATTCATCATTCTGAATGAGCGTTCTTGATGAAGCATCCACTGGCCTGTTTCGCTCTTTCTGCTACACTCTAACAAATGACAACTGCTCTACGTATTTTTCATTTGTTAAAAATAAAAAGCTAAGTGAAGAATAGGCCCAGCAAATTTTTCTTTTACTCCTCTAGTAACTTTACTAGAAAATGGAATACTACATGCATTTAAACTGTATACAAGCTCACATGCACAAATCTAAATGGTGTGTACAGATGTATAATATTTTCAAAACAGTACACAGCAGAATACAGTGTTTCAACAGCATATCAGAAAACCATTCTATCCTATGTCAAATAGTAGTATTTCAATCTTCTCATGAAAGTGATGTATTATGTCTCACTACAATCTGCTAGGGGACTGATTCTGTGACATACACAATGCCTTGGCACCAGACACTCAGCATCTTTTGGTACCAGGCCAGCAATACATCACCGTGGATATCTGCCTTTCACTTTCCAGCTTTCCTTCTTTAAAGTAAACCAGTATTTTAAGGAAAAGACACGTTTCCCCCAAAACATGCATGCTGTAAATGCCATCCTAGGAATGAATTCAACTACAAAAATAATCCTACACTAATGGTTTGGTTGGTCAGAGAAATTCTACTTTGTCTTGTTGTCAAGACTCTACGTATAACTTAGAAGGTATCAAAGAATTAAATTAATAAAAGCTAATAAAACCTTTACAAATTATATCCTGCTTTTCCAGTAGTTTAAATTAAAAACTAGCATCAGCTCCCTTCAATCTCATCTGAAGCCATTAATGCAGAGCTATTGACTGGCAAACATACCACAAAGCACCATTTGTTGGTTCCATAACACAAATAAATGAAGTTATGGAATACAGATGAAGATGTACTCAAATTCAATAAAAGTTATCATAAATCAGTATGCAATGGTGTACCCTTTCACAAATTAGTACAATGTAAATTGAAGATCATGAATTTCCAGAATCAATTTTTTGCCAAAGTTTAGTAAGACCTTCCTGTAATGCCTCAACACAAGTAAAAAGGGCAGAGAAGAGAACTATATATAAGTCAAATAAAATACATTAAAATGGAATCACTAAAATTTAATATAAATTGCAACCAATGTCTATTCAGGCTCCTCTGTGATATAAGTACTCAAGGAATCCATTATTATGTTTAACAGAAAATTGTCCCTGACAAGTTTCTAAGCTATATAGAAAATATTCCTCTTCAGATATCTAAAATGAACACTGTAAAAGAACTGATAGCAGCTGCATATTTTTGTTATAAAAAGGAATTTGTAATTATAATCAAATATACAAATTAGTAGTTCCTTAAAAAAGAGTGCCTCTGATCATGATATTTCAGAAATTAGGTCCCACAGAGGATTTTTTCAATATAAAAAAATTGATTTACATTTTTTGCTACAAATACTTTTTTCTCTACTGTAAAACAGAACTGTATCTGAAAATACAAGAAAGGATTTATGCAAAAATAACCTTCAGGGGATCATTACAGAAATATAAAAAAGTAATTTTCTACTAGAATTGTAAAAAGTATTTGCAATAGCTGTTTAAAAATATGGCTGCAAAATACATAAAACATATAAATGAAGGAGATTTAATAAAAACACAATAATTTAAATGGTATCCTTATTTAAGTGACAGACTGATTAAGCCACAAAGCATAGTTTCCAAGGGGGTAGACATGACACCACCTTTTGCTAATTTAAAATTGGAGTGATATTAAAATTGATACATGTATTCTGTACTATGTAGATACATAGCCATCACATTCATTCTCATGACTTGCGTACATATCTAATATAGGTAGTTTATTAGACTCCCTGAAATAAATCTATAGACATAATTAATCACTTGACAGAAAGAAGAAGAAAAAAAAAGAACAATATTGAAAGCAACAAGTACAATTCCATACCTCTATAAACAAGAGAAACTGAAAACCAGGATGACAGTGCTCTTACCCATGTAGAATAGCAGTGAGCACTGTGAGCACTCATTCCCACCAGAATTAAAGAGCAGCCGTCTACTTTGCAAGTGGTCCCAACAAGTCCACAAATGTCTCATCTATGACTGGCAAGGGAGGCTACAGAACTTGCAAGGCAGGTACAGCCTAAGACATACGTTAACTCAAACTGTACAATAGGTCTCAAAAAACACATCACAGTACTTTTGAGAAAATCAGAGCACAAATAACCCATAGATTACTGCAAATTACTCTGACAAAAATAAGTCCAAGCATATCTGACAGTGAAATTACACTCTCCTCAGCAACAGTATCCCTTAGGTAATCCCCTTTTTCTCTCCATCCCGAACGTTAAATTGTCTCTTAGCTTTAAAACAAGTCAAGGCTAAGCGCTGCACACTGGCAGTAAAGCACTTCTTTTCATCTTACATAAATTTTATTCCTTCTCAATAGCATCAAGTGTGGTATATCTTATGAAAATTATGAAAAGCATCACAAAGAAACAAAATTTAAATGATAACAATTCAAGGCATCTGAAGGGCACCATTTCTGCTATCTACATCACCATACAATTTCTTCCTCTATTGAATTTGTCTTTTACCATGGAACAAAAAAATCTCTGTGAGCTATGTGGGTTGTACTTCATTTTCTGACTTGAGGAAGCAAAACGGTTAACATATTTTAGACCTTTACAAATAAGATTATCTCAGCTGAAAACAATGCTAAGTCGCTCAAAAAATATTAAAGATTAGCACACAGGACAAGATTTAAGTTCTTCGACAAAGGTCTTGTCTTAAGCCTTGCCTTAATTTTCCTATGGACTAAATCAGAGGTTCTCTACAAGTATTGTCTCAGTTTTGTTATTTTTTTTTTCTTCCCCCTTCAACGTATGATCTTATCCAGCAATGAAGGCAGCTTATTTTTTTAATCTACAGAATAAATCTGATGCACAGTAATCTTACACACAGAAATCACAGAAATGTGAATGGAGACAGGACACAGCAAGGCAGAAGGTAGAAGAACTGCTGACAGAGTGTATTTGTGACTTCTTTAACATACACTTCAAAAAGCAGTTTATATATCCAAATAAATAAATTCTGATGTTTTCCACCAGCAACAATTCCATATCCTAAAATAGATAATTTAAACTTTTCTCTTCTCCTTATAGCCAGCTACAATTTTAATGTAAATTCTTCTCTTCATATATTTGCTTTATCCTTTTAAAAAGTTCCTTTTCTGTATTTGTAATTGCCCTTCCCCTCTTTCTCCATGTACCCTCAAGAACTCTTGCGCTCTCTTTCCAGAAATACATGTCACGAACCAAGCAATGCTGCAGATGACACCAAGCTGGGGGGAAGTGT
>NW_010223232.1:0-5062 GCF_000695765.1 Mesitornis unicolor | reverse complement strand
CTTTTTCCTTTTTCCTTTTTCCTTTTTCCTTGTAAGCAGTATAAAATATGATCCTGGTTTCAGGTCTAAGAAGTGGCAGCTCAGGTGAAATGCATGCTCTGACCACTCAGCTTAGGCTTTATGCTGTAGCATTAAGTGGAAGCAGTGTCCTTTCCTACTGTCAAGCTTAGTAACAGATATGATCAGTTGTGATGATTTACTACAGTAATTCCAAATTTTTCCATGCTGTATGCCATGTGCTGCACATGTTTATATTTGACAGGCGAGAATGACACCCCCTAGCATTTTTATTTAAGGTTTTAACCCAAAGACTTCAAGACTTTTTTACAAGAATGCTGAGAATGTCTACTCACTCTTGCCTATAGAGAGACTTCAGATGATTCTACACTACAATTCTGAGGTCTTACAACTTGTAACTCTGGGAGTGCATTGACCCTGAGTGAAAATCTTCATCTGTCAACGCTGGATTGCTGGCCTGTGGTGACAGGTGCTGCTTGGTGAAGGCATGCTGAGGATGTGTAACCTGAGGGTAACAGTCAGTAAGGTTGTATTATCCCAAATATTAACTCAGTTGTGTCTTACAGCAAGGCTTACTCTAGTGCTGAATTAAAATGACAGCAGGCAATGAAATGGTGTCATTTTTCATTCACCTTTCAGAGTGATTCCTTTTAATTCTTTCTAGATACACAAATTTGGTCATCTGCCATCCTCATTTCTTCCCTGCCTTTCCTCCTGTCTTTTATCTCCATCTGTTCATCACATCAGAACATTTCCCATTGTAACATCCAGCCAAACTACCATCCTCTTTCTTCAAGACCTTTTGCTCCCTATTCTCCCCGCCTGCTCTGACCTTCACCACCCTTCTCCAATCCCATCATATACTTTCTTTTGTTGGACTTGGTTGCTCTCTGCATCCTTATTCTACTTCACCAAATCTGTGTGGTGTCTTAGTAGAACAAGTGGTGTTCAGAGCTCCTACTGATTCCTTTTTCCCTAGGTTGCAGGTAGGTTTGGTGTGAAATGTGCCAGAGGCTCAAACAAGGGTCCTCAACAGGCATTCTACCTCTGTTTTGAAACTGAGCCTCGAGGTCTTTAACATTAATGTAGGATCATTTCCATTGCTCCCTCAACAAATGTAGTATATCTGACTAGGCTGCTACCTCTGTGCTTTGAGTCTACCTGATTACCATTCCCACCTTAGGTTTAATAAAATCTCAAACTGATCTGACTGCAGCTGGTGGAGTGTGATGGAGGTAACAAAATTAATTTACAGAACAGGAAGCAAGCAGTGGCAGGACCACCTTCATAGATATACCATTACTTTCCTCCCTCAGCCAAATAAACAATAGCAAAAGTGAATGCTGCAGCTGGGCACTACCGTAGATATCCATAGATGGTGGATTGCCTTGTGTACGCCCCTCAATACTTTTTAATTTTATTTTTTGTTCTGACAGGGTATTTTGTGCTCCTCTGATATTTGATGTAGCTACCTACATCCCAGGGAGGAATGCCAGCCACCATCAAATTTCTACTACATGTTTGTGTGTCCATGTGGGATAAATCCAGCTTCTCTGCAAAGGACCAGTGTTCCCACATCTGCTCTATTTCAAAGATTTATGTTAAGAAAATACTGTTGCAATACCATCCAATGTTATCTGTGAGCTGATCCTTATGGGGTGGTCTAAACCCAGCTCAGTGCCAACTCACCTCCTGGTGATGAATATGTATCCCAACCCCCTTCATTAGCTTGACCGTGAGATGTAGCCATTGTAATAATATTATTTCAGACAAAAGCATTAATGGCTCCATATATACCACATGCCATATGTTATCAACCTCATTTTTTATTGAAGAGCTCTTTTCTGACAGCACAAGGAACTCTCTGGAAGTTTCAAGACCCAGAAATGTTGAGGAGTAGAGTCCGAAGCCAAATTTGGAAGCTTGCAAATTATTTATTATCTGGGAGCCAAAGAAGAGCAGACTTTCACTGAATCACTGCAGCCTAGAGATGTGGTCCTGCCTGCCTTCTTGGCCTTTGCCAGATCTCTGTGCCTAATTTTTAGCTGAGAGGTATGGACACCCTGCCCTTACTGGGAAGAACCTTTCTCCCATAAGTGTACCAGGGCCTCAAGATAAACATATGTGCTTAAAAGCTTTTCACCTGAATATTTTCATTTTATTTTTCTGGTTGGTCAAAGCTGCTAACAAAGAGTATTTGATTTGTCCTCACAGAATAACTTCAGAGCTCCTTCCCAAGGAGGCTGCAGTTGCAATTTGTGATTAAAGTATCCAAATATTCCTGGCTGAACTAGAGGTCCGTGGAACTGAGGGAAGATGAGTGTTTGTGACTGACTTGAAGGATATATAATAACTGACTATAATCTTTGGAGTAAAATACATCTGTGTCACTTTAAGTTCTCAGGCCAGATTCCAAGCTTGTAATTGTTTCCTTTTGAAATGAGACCTGGGGCAGGTTCTTCCCAAAGCTATCCTTTGGTACTGTTTATTGCAACATCCAGCTTTGGGACAGATGTTGTTAATCTCATGTTGGTTGAAGAGGTATTTGTAGGAAATCTTAAGCAACTTTATTTCGCCAGGGTTCCACACCAAGGATGCCATTCAGAGCCTTCCAAGGAAGCTGCCACCTTAAAATAGACCAAGAGAATTCCTATTGTTCAGGTGACATAATGAGGCTGAGATGCAAACACAGAGGGAAGCGGTAGCTGGTATGTTTTGACTGATTCTTTTTTTTCCTGATGTCATCTTTTCTTTTTTTTTAAGTAAAGTTTTATGGGGGAGAATAGAGTAAGATCAGGGGCCAGCTTCTGATTGGAGAAGTTGGGGTGTACAGCCTGCACAGAGGGTGAACGTGACTTAACGCCTACATTTGACAGGAACCAATTTAGACATTTTCTTCCTCTCTGCAGAGGGCTGCACTGCAGTATTAAACATCGGTGCTTGATTAGTTCCCCCCTCCCCCTTTCTTAAAGGAGGAGAAGAGGAACAAGCAGAAATTAATAGCAGGTGGGCAGTGTATTCACTGCAGCTTTATAAGCAGAGCATTAAAGTCCTTGCGCCAAAATGTGTGGGTAGGTTCTGACATAAAACCAGGTCCCATTTGAAGACCTAAGCATTGCACTGTGGGGAGGGGGAGCCACTACAAACATCACCCTGTCCATAGATTCTGCTGAGGACGACATCTCAGTCAAGCTTCACTGAACCCAGCACATCCTCACAGATTGTTTGAGTGAATAAGCATTTGCCAGCACAAGGCTAAAATTTTGCTGAAAATCCTACTGGCGTCAGGTGGAGTCACAAGGAGGGCAGCTGGTACAGACATAGAAATGAAGAGGCCTGGGGTCTGTGCCCAGTTCTACCACAGGCCTTCTACTACAACCCGTTTCCTACAAGGTCATTTCACTTCTTGTACTTCAAGTTAACTTCATCCTGTGTGAAATAGGAGAACTATGAAAGACCTAGAAGTTGTCTTTCAAAAGTGTTATTTTGTAAACTAAAGTCATGGCAACATAAAGCTACAACACAGTTTCCATCACAAGACTAACTTGAAGCAGTAACATCTGTGGTGTAAGCTAAAAGTAGACTTTTCTACCAGAATTGAAGTACATTGAAGGAGTCTCAAAAATATCCCACAACAGGGGGAGGAAAGGGGGAATATTGGATAAAAGGGGGGAGGAATAAGAATGCAGCAAGTTATGAAGTGCCTTAACAGTTCCTTTGCTTTTGTTGCTATTCTTTTTCCAGCCAGACTGAGGAGTTTACTGTATTTGTTGAACTGTGATATAGTGAATAGAGCCACTGCTGAGACTCTTGTTGTTAGAACTCTTAATACTAACAACATTCCTACAAGGAAAGACCTCCAGCTGGGGGGTTTATATCACCACTTGCTTCTGTAGGGACTGGAAAGTTGTAGGAGTCTTACCTGAGGACTTTATCCAGATGTGTACTGGTTGCTGTTTTGCCTTTATCCTACGCAATGCTAACTTCTATCCTCCCTGCATTCTTCCCTGTTCTAGAACTGCATCTATTTAGAGATTGGAAATGTGAGAATAAGATAACCAGATTAAATTTTACCTGGAAAAATGCAAATATATATCCTGGAAGGGAAAAAAACATTGCTTCTCTATGAGAGAGATTTGAGACATCTGAAATAGCTGAGATGCAGTGGGGAACATTTTAGATGTGTCTTTGTGACCTGACTATCAAAATGGACCAGTCTGGGGCCTGCCTGTATGGAGACAGCAAGCCCTTGGACACATCACACTTTGCTTAGATCTATAAACTGCAAAAAGGGGTTTTAATAAAGATGCACATTTCTACAATGCTTTTCACTTGATTTTCTCAGAGTGCTTTAGTAGGCTCAGAAGATGATGGGGACAATCAGCACTGAAGCTGTGCTGTAAATCTTGCAGCATTTATTTCTAAGGAAGTTGTCTTTTTCACTCCCTTCTTATTCAGACATCAAGAGGAAAAGAACAAGACTAAGGCAAAGGCTGAGGCTCACACCCAATTATTTCCTCTATCATTTTTACTGACAAAAAGAAGAAAGGAAACAAATACCATTTCATGTAAATAATCTTTTTTTTTCCCCCTTGCCCCTTGTCTAGAAGATATACTTTCAGTGGTTCACTGTAATTAGGCAGAAGGTACTGAAATTATTTGTATGTGAGACCTAACGGACAATATTGTAATTGTACCATTCTTTTAACAGATACTTTGACTCCTGAAAGCTTTGAATCAAAATCTTTATTTCAAATGCATGCATACTTCAGCAAATTTCATAAGTAATTGCCAATTTTGTGGTTTGTACCTGATATCACACTGACTAAAGGTAAGATTCGAAAGTTTGAAAAATATGGCTCCAGACTTTTTTTAGGCAAAGTCTATCTGAGATAGATAACGAGCAAGAAGAAAGGAAGAGTGTTAAAGTTTTATGGGTCAGGTGTGTTATATGCTCAATACTTTTAAGATATGCCAGAAAGCCTAATCCTAAGGCCAGGAAGACAACCCAACAAGCAGAGGAATTTGAATGATTAAAAAAAAA
>NW_010223231.1:0-5088 GCF_000695765.1 Mesitornis unicolor | reverse complement strand
TGAATATAGCACAAGGAAAGGCTGGTTGTTCTTGAAAAAAACATGCTGTTTTTTTTAAAAACAGCAATATATGGCCTTTGTTACTCTTGGAAGGCTGTATGAAGGTGCCAGACAGTAGAGTCTGTCTCAGAAATTGTACAGTTCCCTTGTGCTAATTAAAAGTGGTCTTTCCTTGTACCAGTTCCAAGATGCTGCCTGAAGTTTCAAGTGGTTTTGAAGACAAGTGCAATTTCTTACTTGAAATGAAGGACCAATGGCTTAATATTTAACCTGTAGCTGTTGTCAGCTATTTAACCTTGTCCAGAAGTGAATGGGTAATTCCCTTCTGCTAATGAAAGTGTAAAAAAAATCTTAAAATGACCTTGGGCCAGTTGTATGGTGAGAGTCACACTTCAGTAAAGCTACACAGCTAAGTAACAGTGTTGACCTTTTGTTCTTAGCCATCCAAAGACATTAAAATCTGACTGAAACACGATTATGCAATCTTAGACTCAAAGTGTATTTGAGTGAACACGTATGCTTAAATAAAACAAGGGGATAAAACAAATGGGGGAGTGGTAGTAAGGACGAGCCAGGCAGAGGCAGAGCCAGCTGAGCCCTGCTCCTGGCAGCCCTAAGGAAAAGCTGTTCTAATTTTATTTTGCTGATTCTCGTCTGGTTGTAATATTTTTGTTATCAGAATGGACTTCTTTATTTGGACAAAGAGTGACTAAGAAGGGGTGATTTATTCACATTAACAGTCAGTACTAATGACTAATTAGCATATGATCAGAGAGAGTTTGTAACCCTGCAGGCCTGTGAACAGGGCTGAGCAAATCAATAGAAGAAAAAACAATGATGAGTTTGCGTCTGAATATTTGTGTTAGGAAATTAAACCAGATAAGAAGGTCATTAGTTATTAGGAAACTAGACTGGAGGATATTCCTCTTCAGGGAATCAGCACATTCTGATTTCTCAAACTGTGTTGTCTTTTCAGTCATGTGAATACTGAGATCAAGCTGCAAACAAAGGGCAAAGGACCTTACACATGGCCCAGAGCAGTCTTGGGCTCTTAATGGCATGGAAGTGCCAGCCTAGTCACTCACATATCCAAAAGAAACAGAGATACTGTAAAATGCAGTTCATTGAGCTACATTCATGGCCCTGAAGGCTGAAACATGTCATTTAATTTCACTCTGTCATCATGGGAACTACCTGCTGTAGCCCTGTGAAAGCTATAAGGGGTAATTTGGATTTTAGCCCACTGCTCTGCTACAGCTTCTTGGTAGTTTTTAACACAATCTGGCTCATCTGGACATGAAATCCCACTTTTTATGACTCTTGGTCCAGCACCTTTCCTGGTTTCCACCCAATGCCAACCATGCAAGACCTCGTTTCTCTAAGAAAAAAAATGTACAGCTCTCTCCAGAGAAAATCCCACTGCCTTCTGACTCAGCCATCATAACAAAAAAAAGAAAAATATTTGCTTTGATGTAAAATTGTTCCTGAATGCACATTATCAGGCAGGGTTTGAAATTTTGGTGTGGAATTTGTCCTTTGGGCACAGTTTACTGTTTCTGGCATAATTATGTTTTGAAATGCTTGACTTCATTGTACTTCTCTCTGTCGCTAGACCGGATTAAGTCCAAGTGAGCTCTTATCCTCCAAGTGAGCTCTTATTCTCTTCTCCTGTAACCAGCCAGGTCTCACGTCCACTGTAACTGGAGTGGTGGCTCTGCATTTTACAAAAATTGAAAGCCAGTTTTAATCTCCCAGCTCTTATAAGCGATCACCGTCACAGCCTCTTCAAAAGTCTCCAACAGCCAGAAGCAGCATCACACTGCAAATTTAATCTCCTCCTTATCACACATCCTGGGGAAGGATTGCTATGGGAAACAATGTCCTGCTCAGCACTGTGGGCTGGAAATCCTGGCTCTTGCCGCCAACAGCACAAGGTCTCCGGAGCGATAGACCCAGCGCCGCATTCAGCATTGCCTTTGCAGGCAGCCTGGCTGCTTACCACTGCTGCAAGAGAGCTGTGGTGCCTCTGCCCACGCAGGCACAGCAGGACAGGCTGGAAATCTCTGAGGGACTGGCACGATCCATTCCCCAGGCACGGTAAATAAACAGCAAATAATAGCTGGGAGTTTTCATCTGAGCACCGGAGCTTCAGCATGGCCTGCTTCAGTTTCAGGGTGTCAGGAGAAAGCTGTGTTTTGATTGTTCAGACTTCAGAGCAGCTGCTGTAAACATGATGTGCCTGAATGTTTCTTCTGGGCAAATGCTGGCGACAATGCAGCTCATAAATTCTGCTAAAACAGATTATCTTCCATCTTCCTGCTCACCCTTTTTAGGGCTAACTGACTACTCATTAATCCTTAAAAATTTAAGACAGCTATAGGTCTCTTTAATTTGCACCTAGCTTCCACTAATCCAAAATGATTGTTCCAGAAGCCTAAAATAGCTGCTGTACATATCCAGCTGTCCCATTATTTTACCAGGGGTGACCTAAATACCAGAAGAGATAATGAGATGCTGCATGGTTTTCTGCTAAGTATCTGTGTCCCATCTCATTCCCTCCCCATTGATAAAGTTTCCTTGAGGCCCACCACTGGCTTTGAAGCTCATGGTGGCAGTGGAGCTGCAAAACCAAATTGCAACAGAAGGGAAAATCAAATCTTACAGGACATGAGACCGACACTGAACTCAACTATTTACTTAAAACTTTGCCAAGGAGGGAAACACAAAGCTGTTAATGATGGCAACACTGCAGCCCAAAAGGCAGGGCTTATCCCATTCCTGGAAGGTCAGCTATGCTCTAGTTTCCGAGTGAGGACAATGTTTCACAGCAAAGATGTGCAGGTGTAAACATATACCAGTAGTGACCTCCCACTTCATTCCATTTGGGTCCAATTCACACGCTGCTGCTCTCTTTTAAGAGGATGGTGAAGTGACCCATTTTTTTAAATAAAATTTAAATTTGCAGGCCTTCTATAAGTTCCCAGCACCCAGTCTGAAAGCACATGCCTGTAGACATCATGACTTAGATACAGCAGCTTGGGTCTTTTGGTCTCCTTGAGGCTGTGGAATGCCAGACTGTCCTCCTAGTTTACCAAGTCCAAAACCCCCTTTTGATTTCAAAACCTATTGTGCAAATGCAGGAAGCACGATGACAAGAACAGTGAACTCTGAACATAGGACTCTGCCACCCAAAAGACATTTTTCTCTGACCTCTAAAAACAAAAGTCTCCCCAGCTCTCTCTCCTGGCAAGGCCACGCTTACCTTAGCAAGTTGTGTGGTGCAGTTGGAGTGAATCCAACTTTGCGAATCGCAATCCAAGGTTGTGGTGAAGATCCAACATTGACATTAGATGTGTTTGCTTTTTTGTCTGGTTGCCTGTGCTGACTGCCCAGCAGTGGCTGGAGCACATTCAGTGCAGTTTTGAAGCATACTGTTTGATCAAACTAAATCAAACATTTGGTTTCATCCAAAAGGAAATTTGGTTTAGGGACCTTAGGAAGACGTCATCCACACATGCCAAGACCTCTCTGTGAGGCAAAGTAAAGCACAGCAAGCGGACACAATCAGAAGCAGCACTTCAAAAGCATAATTCTGATCTGAACTATGTCATTAATGACAACACCTGAGTGAGCTGGCATCTGCCTGAGCTTAGCTAACCAGAGGTAAGTTTTAAGGATAATGTCAAAAAATGGGGAGATTCCGATACACTCAAGTCTGTAAAAGCTGACGAGACCCCATGAGTGTCAGCACTCCTTGCTGGCAGAAGAACCTTTTTCACTATGAGTGCACTCCATTTATAATTGTAAGGGACAGCGGTGTTTTTCATTCACTTTTCAGGAGGATATGGAGAAGGGTGAACCATTCAATCAAATGCTGCTGGTATGAGTTTTGCCAGGCAACAGCAACAGATCTAACTACTGATAAAAACCTGTTTCAGGTTTCGGCCTGAGGAAATAAAATCTTTCAAAGAAATCTAAAGACAAAGCTTAGGAAAAAATATCATTCTCTGTTATTCTGTGGCTATCCTGAATTACATACTTGAAAAATAAAGTCATGTGTGTGGAGTTGTATTTGAGCCATTGGCTATTGAAGACTGATGTCCCCCCACACTTTTATTTATGCATTTGTTAGGGAAACTTGCATGCAAAAAAACCAACCAAACAAAAAAAAATCTTTCAAAGGCTTCACACAGGGCTATATGAAGAGAAAATACTTAACATTATTTGAAGTCTAATAAGTTTTATTGTACATGTTTAGTGAGTACTGTAGGAAGGGTAGAAACATGGAACAAACAAGCCCTTATGGTTTCTATATATATATTTTTAAATAGCAGATTTACCAGGGCTTTATGGAAGTTTCATAACAGGCTCAGCATCCTATAAAAAAAGGAGACTTTCAGGTACTGAAGGTTCTACTGTGTCACTGATATATTCTCCCACACACACTATCACATTGCACAAAGGTGAGTTATGACCTTTTGAAGGCACTGGGAAACAAGCTGGGACCCTTCCAGGCTTAGGATGAATACCATATGAGCCTTCCAGAGAGAGCAGAAGTGGAGCACATCTGCCCAAAAAAACATGAAATGGAAATTCTTTCTGTAGTCTGAAGACTAGGAACAGTCAAGAGAAGTATGGTGAGAGCTTACTACTAGAGAGACTTGTGAGTGATTAAATCCCGAACCCCGAAATTCATAAGTTCATTCATAAACTTAATATGGAAAGCTTCAGCTGCTGCTGAAGTGTAAGAAGATACATTAGGTATCTTCCAGAAAATTTCTAGTCTACTTCCAAGATCTTCAGCTAAAACTACCCTCTATAATAATCCTCTATAGGATTGTGCTATCTAGCTGCTCAAAATGTCACATACGGTCATATGTGATGCCTGTCTATCTAATAGACATGGG
This sequence comes from Mesitornis unicolor, assembly GCF_000695765.1. Taxonomy (NCBI): domain Eukaryota; kingdom Metazoa; phylum Chordata; class Aves; order Mesitornithiformes; family Mesitornithidae; genus Mesitornis; species Mesitornis unicolor. Next base: position 181 of record NW_010223231.1, on the reverse strand, counting down.
TACAGGCACTAGAGAGGTGATTATGAGTTAGAGTTGGCTGTGTCCCTCATGTATTTCTGTTTTTGTATTTCTGCATATATATACATGATTGCCATGACTTTAAAGATGATTAAAACATCCCATCTGCAAAACAAGAGATACCCCTTCACTGTAGAAGAATTCTACATGGATCAAAAAGAGA
>NW_010223230.1:0-4991 GCF_000695765.1 Mesitornis unicolor | reverse complement strand
AGGAATGTGTGATAAAGCACATTTTGGAATGGAAACTAATGCTTTCTTTAGCACTAGTCTAACTCAGAGGGCATCTCGGATTCAAATTAATGGACTGTCGGCAGCTGCTTATAAAATAAGGTTCCAAAAGTATACTGCAAATTTAAAACCTTAATTCTTTGCAAGCAGCTGCAAGGAATCTCTTACAACTCCAGTGCTGCATGGAAGTGGAGGAAGGTCAGATTTTTGCTCCATACATGTTTACCTTTTCTACCCCTTCTGTCAGTATGTTGTATTTTGGATTAAAAGACTTTGATAGCAGAAAGTAATCGCCAAAGAATAATAACCTGGCATTCGTATATATTCATCAGAGATGTGAACTGGCTCAATAATACAGAAAATTGGCCAGGGGACAGAGCATCCTACTAGCACTACTAGCATCCTAATTGGAGAGATCCAGAATAGGTTTTATTATTTGTCTTCCTTTTCAGAATGATTGTCTTTGTGCGTGTGTGCGTGTGCGTAGAAGGCTTGGCAACGATATAATCTTGGGAGGCTTTTAATCAGCTCAAGGAGCTTAACTTAATACGCGAAAATGTATCGAAGCAAATGTTAGAGAAGTTGGCCTGTCAGTCAGCGAGCAGCTGAAGAGCTGAGGGGCAGCACGCGATACCCATTAGGCGGTGAGTGCCAGGGCTGACAAATGCCAAGGTGGGGCTGCAAAAAGCCCACGGGCTAACATCTCGTGAAAGGTAACGACCAGCTGAGGATCTCTCCGCATTACGTGTCCTGCCCACCACGCTTGTGCGCTCAGTGAGCACCAAAGTTAGCTCGTGAGCCAGGATCCAACAACCAAACTGCATTCACACATGACTAAAGGGAACCTTAGCGGTAAGGATGTGACATGTGTAGCTTAAATTTATGACGGTTCATCTGCTATGTGAGTGGTATCTTGAACGGAGTCCAACAGCTCTTCCGTCAGCTGCATCCATATGCTATGCATGTGTTCCCTGCTAAGCACATCTTTCAAATTTAGTCTTTGTGGGTGCATGTTCTACACTTTCTCCATGTTTGTGGCTCTCTCGTGTGCATTCTGTAGAAAAATACTCCTGTTCACTTCAAAGGCTGTCGCGAGCTCTTCAGATGCTCCCCAGCCGCTCAGCCGTGACCTCGGTGAGACGCCCCAGCACCCTCCCTCCCCACTTCGCCCCGCTTTGGGCTGCACCGCAAGTCCTGAGCTCCTCGGGGAACCATTAGTGCTTCCCCGTTCCTTTGTTTGAAGGTGGTGAACATCCCTGCTGGTGCCTGCACTGATGTTTGCCCCTGTTTAAAATTTATAGGCTCTTAGGCAGAATGATCTGAATATGGTGACAAACCTCCCCACACAGCATCCTTTCCGGTGGATTTTAAGCCTCATCCATCGCTTTTTTAAATCAGCGTTTACCACTGACAAGAAATCCCTTGTCACGTTTTGCCATGTGGAGGAAGAGGTGTTTGTATCTTTGAAAGCAATAGTTGCCCTCCATGGTTCTCTCCCCAGTCTCCAAAGTGAAAGAACCTTTTCTAGAAGAAACTGTGAGCCAAGCAGAAATAGGTGTCAAACTACCCAGTAGCACAATGGCACACACACACAATAGATCATAAGAGCCTTTTCTCTGGCAGGCATTTGTTCCCAAATCATCTTCTGGAACAGAACATACTGCCCTACACATGAGCAAAGAACTGAAGACTCAAGGAAAATAAGAAAATTAGAAAGGAGAGAAAATATGAAATACTCTTCTTACAACCAGCAAATGTGGAGGAGTACTGCTCTGATATTAAAGACTAGTGCCGTTCTTCAGGCTTGAGAGTTCAGATTTATGAAAGAAATGCATAGCAGTTCCCAGAGGAGGAAGGGCAAAACCAAAATACTCAAAGTGTAATTAATCTGGACACAAAATTATATGTTCACATAAAAACGTTATGAGGAAAAACCAGAACAGTGAAGTGCTAAAAAGTATTGTCTGCACGTTCAGGAATTAAATTGTAAGCTAACATTTGAAAATTGAATAGTGGTAACGCTTAAAACGCAGAGGGATTAAGGAATCTGCTGTAGCTCACATGGTAATCTGTGCCAGAAAAATGTACAGAATTTTGATGTCTCCTGGTTTTAATGACACACACTGTTTCCTCTTCCCACAGATAACCCTACTGATGTGGTTGTCTTGCAGGGAGAGGGTGAATTAAAAAATAGCATCTATTCAAATATTTAGCACATGCCCACAGTGGAATTCATGTTACCTAACTTCAGCAGTCAGAAAGTTGGAAATGGGATTCATCTGCCCAAATTTAGATTTCTACAGTGCACACGTCAACAGCTGAGCTAGTCATACTGACTCCTTTATAGGCAGTGAAGAGAAGCAGGCACTTCTGATGCGTAAGCACATCTCATCCTAAAAAATATGTCTAAAAGCCATCCAGCGAATCACATGCCAAAGTGGCTTTTTCTCAGTCAACTATAAAGAGAGTCCAGACTGTTATCGTTACGATACAGGCTTTTAAAGTTCAGCAAGATGAATCTCTTTCTGGATGTCTAATCTAAACTGTTTGTTCTCATTTCCTTGCTGTGTTGACAGAGAGAAGCAGCCACTTCCAGAGGTCCTGGTCATCTTGGTCATCTTCCTCAGCCTCAGACCCCTAGAGGTATTTGCTGCCAGGGGGTGGAAGCCTCAGGGATTGCTGAGGAGTGTGAGCTGAGAGGAACTGAAGCGATTTAAGCCATTCCTCATTCCCACACATCTATTTTTGTTGGTTTAAAATGTTGGCTCCGGAGGTACGGAAGGCTGAGGAGGACAGTTCCAGGAGAGGAGGAGGGTTGGGGCTCCAAGGGCGAGTGAAATCTGAATGTGTCATTTTTTATTTGCATATCGTTGAAGCCACTGCCTTCCCTGAAATTTTTCCCTTCCTCTGTCAGTAGCTACCACTGCTGGCGTTGGTGAGGAAGGGCATTTTGTCTTCAGAGATGCAATGCTGGGGCACAGAAGGCTTGAAGGCCTGTCCCATAACGAGCTTGCCTTCCTCCCCCAAAGTCAGAGCATTGCCTGCCCGCTAGCACACCTTATACTGGGGAGAAAGTGCAACAAAAAAAGAAAAAAGAAATAAAGTCAGGGAGGCATAGGAAGGCACAACAGTGAATGGGATATTAAGGATAATTAAACTAGAAATGGCTTCTCTTTTTTCCTCCATTTGTCCTGTATAGTGAGATAATCCCTCAATTCACAGTTATTTCATCCCTCTCACGCTGGGGTATGTAAATGGCGGGCTGCAGGTTTTTCTGGTCACTGCGCTGCCTTTCAGCCCCCATGCCAAGCGAGGCGTGAGGTCTCCTGCAGAGCTGGGGTGTAGCTCTCTGATGTGGCTGCACACGTGTACGTGTACACACACAGAGACATCACCATCTCGGGGAAGGTGCAGTGGCGTGGGTTGCAGAGGACCTCATTTTTCATCCCTCCAGGTACTGAGGGAAACACTCAGCAAAATATATGCCTTTCTCTCTGTTTTGCACTGTCCCTCTAGAAAGACATGTTCAGAATCTCACCCCTCTTTTTCCTGTTTAAGCATCCTTTAATTACCTGCTACATGCAAAATGGATCCTCATTAAATAGAATTTATCCTAAAACAGTCCTGATTAAGCAGTAGCAATTATTGCTCTCTGCCATTAGGCTTAGTCAGTCCCCAGGGAAGCTTCCTGAGAGCAGGAAGAAGATGGGGATCTCTGCTCTCCAGTGCAGGGACTCTGGTTTGTCTGTGAGAGCATCGATCCCCAAGTCTGGGGACCGGGGAGCACTGCACTTTGGGGTTACAGACAGGCAGGGCTTTTTTGCTTTATTCTGTGCTCCTCCAGCAGCTCTTTGGGGTACCTCCCCGAGCCCAGCTTGAGGAGGCAGCAAGGCCAGGCAGCCAGCAGCACTTTCAGGCCAGCAGGCGAGTTCACAGGCCATGGGAGCCTGTGCCTCCTTGTCCTGTTTTTGCGTGCAAGCCGCAGTGGCACCGCACGCTGGACTCTGCACTCCTGGGCCATCCTGCCTATGCTCGGAGCTGGGGATAGGGACACTGTCCCCTCCCTCTCCCCAGCTCCCACAGGCATTGCTGCCTGCTGTCTGGGCAGCAGCTGAGCAGGCAGCAGCAGCAGCTGTAAGGCTTGCTGGGGGGAGGGGATGATTTCTTTAATTTTTCCAGGTCCTTTTTTGGGGGGGCTATCCCTGTTTGTGGCATGCTCTCCAGGCTGTGCTTCTCCGGGGCCAAATTGTACCTCTGGATTAACCAGCAGCTTATGCAGGAGCTATGTTCCCCATCAGTCATCTCAGGAGATGGGGTTGAGAGTCTAGAGGATATCTAGGGACCACTTAGGACCAAACTTAGGTCCAAATTCATACTTAGAACTGAGCTTGTCACTGCAAGGCAGGGCAGACACTGGGCAGAGGATGTCTAGATCCTCCATTTGGTCTTATTTTTCCAAAGGTCTTTTCCAGGCAGGCAAGTAACCTCACTCAGTCTCGCCCCAAATTGTCCTGCTGGAGGTCAGCTTCTCAGCAGTGACACATGCAGACTCAGGATGGATGGGCAGCGTGGGAGGAGGTGGCCCTGAGTTAGGTCCAGCTGTGCCAACCTCTGATGTGAGCGCAGAGCATCACAGAATCACAGAAGTATCAGAAGAAGAATCAAAGGAACTCCTTTGAAGTCTGCAGGAGCGGCAGGCCCCAAAGGCCCAGCAGAATTGCGCACTTCACCTCACCTTCCTCACCCGCTCTCTGACACACTCAGGGGGTGAAAACCAGGGCTCATCCTGCAAAAGGTCTGTTACAAATACAAAACAGGGCACACATGGAGTGTGCGGACAAAGGTTTCCAGGCTCCAGGTAGCTCCACAGCAGATCATACCTGGACCATCTCGTATTAAATGTGATGGCTATTAAAGACTAGTCAGTGAGTTAGTGATGCGCTGGGTGAAAAAACACGCACATGCAGCGTGAG
>NW_010223229.1:0-5071 GCF_000695765.1 Mesitornis unicolor | reverse complement strand
GGCCAGCCCAGCCCTAAACCATGACACCCATCAACTGTCTAATAGAAGGAAAAAACCATCAGCGTCTCAGAGTGGCAGGTGAATGGTGCTTGAAATGTTTACAAAATGCCTCAAAACAAAGGGGTGGCTTGTGGAAAATAAACTCAATATCCATATGGAAGAAACCTGGATGGAGACAAGAGACTGCCTATGAAACAGAGTAGAAAAACGCCAACTTTGATCTCCTGCAATGCCTCCTGCAGACTTCACCAACAGGGTGTGAAGTGTTGCTGCATCAACAGAAGGGTGTCAGAAGCAGCAACTGGGAATCCCTCCCAGTTCAAACACAGGAGCTGGGGAAGGCGGTGCCATTTCCATAGGGCTGGACACAGGTTACCCACCACTACCCAGGGCAGTGCTGTATGACAGCGAATGCAAGATGCAACTCCAGTCTCCCTCTCAGTAAGAGCCTTTCAAAAACGATACTGTGGCTTCCCGTATTCGAGTGTGTCGTCCCCATCCACGTCCAGGTCAGCGTCGCTGTCTGGATTCTCTTTGCCGCTGCACATGATGAACCCAGAACCTGGGAGAAAACAGAAGCATATGGATAAGTATTTGAACGGAAGAAGCAGTGAAGGAGATCTCCTAAGGGTGCAGGCTGTCCTTTACTCTTCGCACCCTCACGGATGGTACCATCTCTAAAGACTGCGCAGAAAACGCTCACAGAGATGGATGCTGGATTTTATGCTACAAAATGCTCCTCAATGCTGGAAATGAAGCATTCTTGAACTTCTGCTCTCCACACGAGTTATCTGAAAGTTGAAGGCGTCTCTCTCAAAGGCAGAAAAAAACCGAAGCGAAGTGAAGACTGATTTTACACAGAAGTGGTTAACACAAAAAGCACACTACCAGTCGGTAAGAGAAAGGCACAGGGCCATTCTGAACTAGTCCTTGCTTCAGGTGCAGAGGGTGGGCAGAGGCTAAAATACAACCTGAAATATATATGTATATATATGTTTAAAATGCATTTAGTCGTGGCTTAGATTTTCACAGTATAAAATGTTTAAGGAATCAAACCTCTTTCTAGGAAAAGATCAGACTCCCCAGTCATTAATGGCCCCTTACAAGCATCTTTTATGTGAGCAAATTCCAGTGCAAGCCAACAAGAGCCCTGCACTTCCAGCAAGGTGAAAGAGGCAAGTCCCAGCCCCAGTTCCAGCCCAGAAGAGCGAGCTGTATTTCTAACCGAGCAGGGCAAGGCGAAGGTCTCATTTCCAAGGACACTGAGCAGACACAGTTCTTTACTGCCGCTCTCTAGGAACGGATGCTCTCACCGATTCATTAAGCCCCCAATAAAATTTGTTTATATGGATTTGATATTTCTCTTCCCTGAATATAAAGAAGGTCCTTAACGAGTGACAACCGTAGCAAGACAACGATTTTAAGACTAACCTTTCCCTGGAAGCATAAACTACCTTTTACTTCAAAGTAATTGCCAGCCTTAATGTTCAGCAGAGGAAACACAACCAGCATTGACAAGGCAGCGTCCGCAGTCTGCGCCAGGGAGGACGGGAGCCAGGTGTCACCAGGGCAGCTCTGCGGTGCCACCGGGGCAGCCCTCGTCCAGCAGAGGGTCCTTGTAAAGTGCTTCACGTCCCGGCTGCACGCTGCCAGCCAACTCGTGTCATCCAGTAAATCCCCAAACCTTCAGTTCATCACAGTGTTTGGGAGAAGATTTAGAGGAGGAGGAGAGAGCTGTCAAAGAAGCTGGATAGTCTCTCAAAGCTGCCTTAGAAGTCGCAGTGGGCGACGGGGCGGTGATTTACAGGGGTGGCATTTAACCTGCAGTAACACCGTCCCCTGCACCTGGCATTACTTTAGCCCATGGCTTCTCAAAGGCCATAAAATTTGGACACACGGGTCTTCATTTTTCCTCGTAGCTGTGGGAAACAAATCATACAAAGCCAAAGCTGCGACTTGGCCGGTCCCTGAGGTGATCTGAGCCTTAGCCAGACCGTGAATACTGGGAGCTGGAGCCGTGGGAGGTGGGGGGAAAGGTGTCCAAAAGAGTGGGACTGCTCCCCGTGTCCCTCTCTCTGCAAAGATGCCAAGCACACAGCAAACAGGCACCTTCCCATCAATTCTGCCTCCAAGTGACTCAAGCCAACTGGTGGTTTATGGTTAGAGCTTAAGGAAAGAAGATCTGCTTACTGCGATACAATTTACAAATATTAAGGCACCTTGACTTCAGAATCCTGGTGTCCTTGCTCTCAAAACCTTGGTGCTTAAGAAAATCCCTTTTAAGCCTGTAAGGAAAATACTCCGCAGACCTTTTGCTGAATCGAGCTCTGTAATAGGAACCACTGCGCTCCCAACAGAGCGCTATGCTCCCTGCACAGGGAGGGGACAGGGGAAGGGTTTGGGCAGTGCTGCAATGGCAAATACGCTCTGGGGTGATCTGATGTGGCACTGCAGAGGAGTTCAAAGGTAAAGATGAGGGGCAGGGGAAGGGTAAATTTTTGGATCGAGTAAGGACTCCCAGGCCAAGGCTTAAAGGAAGCCACAATAACGTGATTCAACTCTCAGATTTTCACCAAATACGGATTATTACTCTTTCTTTTTAATATGATCAAATGGAGACCATTGCAACACTGTAAAAAAACCCTGTATGCTAAACAAAATAACCTCTGTGAACCCAGAAAAGACTCAGAATATAAGCTGTGCTATCAGTAACCCAGAAAAGACTCGGCACATAAGCTGTGCTATCAGTTGCAGGACTTCAGAGGCTACTTTTTTAAAAACAAAGGAAAACCAAAACCCACAACAGGTGAATCCAAGGGTCCCTAACTCCCTGTACTGCCATTGCATGCAAGGGAACACTCACAGAGCAGGATGCGGAGCCAGGTTCGGTGTCACTGTGGAGCCACCAAGTGTCCCCACGCCTTTTCCTCTGCAGCAGGGATGGATTTTGAGGCTGGTTCCAGTGGGCAGGGGTTTGGTGCCATAATTTCAACCTGACCCTCCTTGTCTAACTTTCTGGGGTCGCTTCCATATCCAAAGCCAGTGAAAACACCCTCGCAGCTGTTCAAATATTTGACGTCTGAACTGCTTGACATTATTCATTCATCTCGGGCTCATTCAAACCAGATTTCTGGACAAGCGCTGTTAGAAACGGATTAAGGGCACCACTAAACGCAAGGGCCGATCTGATCGCACCTGCTTCTCGCTAACACAGCCCAAGTGTAAAGAGGGCTCACAACTTCCAGCTCCTGTGGCGTTCGCTGCCATCCAGGAGCAAGGAAAATGTGAAATGGAGCGGAGAGGGCGCCGAGCAGAATAAAACGGCCTTTGCAACGGCAGTTTTGGACCCGCTAGAGGAGAATGGGAGCTTCCTGAAGATCCCCTACCCCTACACTTTGTGTGATCTGGAATTCAATCGTGGGAATGGGGAAGGCTCCTCCAGCAAGGCTCGGCTTCTGAAGGTCACGCAGTAATTCACAGCCGTCAGCAGAGGACACCGAAAGCCAGCGCCGCTACCCAGAGGTCAACGCTCAAGAGCAGAACTTTATCCCAACGCGTTAATAAAGCAAAACCCGACAACTGAACATGAAGCTGTGAGCCTGACCTAGGAACTCACAAGAGACGCGACCCTGAGGCCGTTATTCACAGGAGCCTTGCAAGGAGTCACCCAAGGCCTGAAGGATGCAATTCCACGTGTGAATCTGAAAACGCTGCTTTGGGATGGGGAAGGAGCACACCAAAACGCAGACTCTCCTGTGTCTTTCCCTTGCTGAAGGATTTTTTGCTCTTGACGCGCATTTGGTAGGAGGCAACCGCTCGCCACACGCTGCCAGCCCCAGGACAATTAATTAGCCTCCCGAAGCCAAAGCGGCGCAATCCTCTGACAGTCTTAATCCCAGCTGCCTCCTTCAGGTCCAGGCAAACCGGAGCGAGCAGGCAGGTCAGACACTGGGGCCATTAAGCGGTGAAAAAACCAAGTTACAGCTCTGTCTCCAATCCCCATTGCTCTTGTAGCCAGGTGCTCTGACAAGCAATTCCAGCACTGGTATTGAGTGGCACCTCTATAAACCCTGTGACAGTTTGGGAGACAAACTCCCCCATCAATCAGAATGTACCTATCAAGATCACTTACCCCGAGCGCCCGCCACCCTCCAGCGCTGTGTACACAGCTCTGCCTGGGCTGGCCTCCGAGCAGCCTGTCTGAACACCAATTCAAGGCCGTTTCTGAAAACATTTAGGTATTCTACATAAGCAACAGGGTTTCTGAAATAGGGAAGAGCTCTGAAAAGCAGGGAAAACGTGCATGCCAGGCTGCAGGCACTGGCAGGCTGCAGGAATCAGCTGAGCTTGAAGGAGACTGGAAAACCCTTCTTGCTTTGCTCCATGTGCAAATTACTGATGGCTGGAGGTAAATCTCACCAGAAATCCTTTTCTTCCCCTTTCCTTAAGTTTCCAGAGCACTCTGCTTTCTCCTAAGGCGTCCCCTATGCCGAAGCATCCTCTCTGACCTCCGCAGTGCTTCTCAAACCTCCCCTCCTGACAGAGCAGCGCGGCATCTCTCAAGTGAACGGTGCCCGGAGCGAAGATCAAGAGCCATTAACGTGATATATCAGCAGATACGTAACAGATACAAGGGCCTCATATTCAGGTCCCTCCTTGTCTTCACGTGTTGGGTGGCACATGGTCCAAGTGACAACATCTGCTGCTTCAAGGTGCTGGCAGCGCCGCTGGCTCATGGACGTGGGCAAAGGTAAAACAACCCCCAAAACGACCACAGCCAAATTTTGGCAGCACAGCCAGCAAAGTGTAGACCCTCAACCCCTTATCTGGGCAGATAAATCCATTTTGGGGGCCGTCTGCTCCGTATTCACGTAATTATCCCTCCACACAAGCCCGAGGAGCAGAACTAAGATGTGAGCGTTACTATTTGCACCACTACAAATGCAGCTACCGGATGCTGTTCATGCAGAGGTTCAAACTGATCTATTATTTAGTGACTACTTCACCTGTTTGCCCCCCAAGGAAGCTGTGGGGGGGTCAAATCTATATTGGAAATACTCCAGAAAGCCAG
>NW_010223228.1:0-5098 GCF_000695765.1 Mesitornis unicolor | reverse complement strand
ATTAGTTCTATTTAGCTTAAACCAGGACAGATGAGTAGACACCTCCCTGCTTGCTCAGGTGGTGGCTGAAGACACATTAGCAGTACAGTTCTGCAGTGTGGCATTTCCTTGGACAAGTGCAAGTACAGCTCTAGCAATGCTAACAGACTTCAGCTCCAGAACAGTTTCTATGAATGCTATATTGGGTTAGATCTAAGACTACCACAGCTTTGGATCTCTACGGCTTGGATCTACGTGAGCAGAACTGGCTCTCAACTGGGAGCTTCTCAGCTTGTTTTGATGTATTTGCAAGCAGAGCCATCATCAAAGAAGAGGCAGAAAAGAGGCTTTCAAAGATAAGAGTGGCCTCACAATGACATCAGCCAGCAGCCTGAGCATTCATGGGGCCATCAGTCCCCACAGACCTAGGTAGGTCCTGATTTTTAAGTGTTCCCTAATCCAATCCTCCTCCACCAAGGGTAGGTCTTCCTTGCACCAGACTGTCCCTCTGATCTCAGGGGTCTGGGATTCCTGAAGTCTGCTTTTACCAGTAAAGACTAAGGCAAAGGCGGCATTTCAGCACCTTGACCTTGTCATTTGTCACCAGGTCCCCTGCTCCCTTCAGCAGCATGCTCACATTTCCCCTATAGTCCTTCTGCTGTTGATGTACTTGTAGAATCCTTTCTTGTTGCACTTCACATCCCTCACCAGATTCAACTCCAGATGAGCTTTGGCTTTTCTAACCCCATCCCTGCACAATCAGACAGCACCTCCATGTTCCTCCTGGGCCACCTGCCCCTGCTTCCACCTCCTGAACACTTCCTTCTTCTGTCTGTGTTTAGTCAGAAGCTCCCTGTTCATCCACACAGGCCTCCTGTCATCTTTCTTTGATTTCTGGCTGGTAAGGACAGGCATTCTTGAGCTAGGAGAGGCAATCCTTGACTATCAGGCAGCTGAGAAGGTGACAGGGAAAGACTTCCTCTTCAAAAGAAAAGGACTGGTTTAATTTTTATTCTTCACAATGATTCTGATGGAATTAAATTCTCTTGGATTTGGAATTAGACAAAATAAACTAATGCCAACTACAAAGGACACTACAGAAGCTTGAGCCCCTGTGGCTAAGACTTGGGAACAGTTTTATTAAATGAGGAAGACAACGTACCCAAGTCTAAGACAGTTGGGACAGCAATTTATTAATTTTCTCTTGTGTGATCCATATTTTATGACCAGAGTATCTGCTCTTCATTCTTCCAGAGTAAAGAGGTTTCAGAGACTTTGAAGACTGAATCTAGTGCCAGCACAAACACTAAGACTGTGCTAAGTCTTTTGAGAGGCTTGAGAAGAAAACATCGGGGAGGTGGTTTCATTAGAGATGGTCTGCATGAGGACAGCGTGGAGCTGTAGTCCAAACAAGAGGAAAGACACATTTCTCCAAAGGTGAGTAGCAATTTCTGTTCCCCATTCAACTAAGCACTGCCAGAGGTCGTAATGCAGGAGTCCTCTCCTTTCAAGTTGGGCAACTGATGCCATGCATGACTCTTGAAGGACCCGACACCTCTGCCTCTAAATGCTACTGCTGCTCACAAAGAGTCTTCTGTTGGTATCACGTCTTTGTCTCTTTCTACCCATTTTATCAAACAGCATTTTAACTGGGTACAGAGATTTCCTACCAGAGAAAACAAAGTTTTCATTCCTCATAAAAACGAGTGAATATTGAGAAATCACAAGTCAAATACTGCTGAATTTGATCTCCTTAGAGATTCACCCACAGGAAACAACTCAGCAGGTCTCTGTTCCCAGCTGGTTCTGCACTCACCGCTCTGGAGACACGAGGAGGTCCAGACCTACCCAAAGTACACATCAGTTTTGGCTGGTGGCAGTTTAGATGCAGGAAGCATTTGATAAGGGAAGAGTGACCTGATAACAAAGCTCTCTGAGAAAAAGCTGACCCCACAGAAAGGGAGGGGCAAGAAAAAGGAAACTGAGTATTTAATGCAAGTACAAATTATTCACTGGAGACAATCAGAATTTTAATATGACTTACAACATCCATTGCTTAATGGGGGTGAGGCTACCACAGTATTTAATAACAGCTTTTTGCTGATTTTTGTTTAATTGGAAAAAGGTTTGCATGGTACTTTCACTCATGTTTTTCTGTTTCTCTCAATCCAAAGAAATGACAAAAGAAAAATGTGTCCTTGGTGAATTGTCACCACTAGCACTTTTGTTTTACCCCGAAAACCTCTCTGGGACAAAATTTTAAGTAAAAAATAGCATTCCAATCCTGAAGAGAGACTAAAATACAGACACAGTCAAAATGGGATACTTTAGGAAACCCGAATGATGAAACTTGCTTTATGCAGGGATTTTTTCTCTTGCATAGCTTGCAAAGAAGCTATTTCATGTATGGATGAAAGAGGGAAGAAATGCAGAGATGGAAAGGGAGAAATGGTTACCAGGTATTGATTTATGCAATTTCCTAGAGGAGAACAAAAAACCCAGTCAAGAAAGAGGCAGCTGAACAAAACAGGTTCACTTCACAAAATGGACTCTTTGAACAGCTTATACCTTAACCGAGTTGGACGTGAAGGCACATATCCAGGAACACAGACACACAGATCCTGGTCGGAAGTTGTGTGAGACCATCACAACGGCCCAGGCATCACTATCAACAGAAGACCTGAAGGGAGGTCCTGCAGGTGTGAAGGTGATGCACCCGAGATGCACCCTGTTTAGCTACACAGAAATGAGTGTGGAAGAATTACACCTCTTGGAAAGTATTTGGTAAAACCTGGGAAGCCTTGAAAATACTTGTTAGCAACTGCAGAAAAGAAGGATAAGGGGATCCAAGCATCCGAAGCAAAAAAATACGCAGTTTATATAAAAGTTCTGTATTTTCAGCAGTGATTTTTTAATCTTTGAAATAATTCCACATTGTTTGACATCTTCTGGAGAGGTACAGCATGTAGGTCAAAATCACTGTGGTGTGCAGTGGTGCACATTAATTCTGGTGACTAGACTTGACACTCTCAAAACTCATCTAGATTTAAAATCTAATAATTATCCTACATAGGTTTCATACTGGATATCACTAAGTACTTGACTTACTCCTTGACTGAATTTCTAATCCACACAAAACACAATTTAATAGATGAGGACGCATTTTACAAATGGGCAGCCTCGACTGCTGCTCTCCGATGGCAGTATTCTTGTTTGTGCAATGGAGGTGATAATGCAGATTTATTTACCTATCCCAGCAGGGAGATTTTGAGATGTACTTAGCTTACATGAGAAAGCAGTGTCTTAGTAATTACAATTAACTGCAATTCTTATTGACATTTTACAAATAGCATTTGAATATTTAAAATAATTTGAGAACTGAAACTTACAGCCTGTGTCTACATGAGTACATTAAGCAGTGTTTGTGCACAGGAGTATGATCAAGTGTACTGATAAATTGTTAAAGGATCCTTGGCACTCTCCTAAATAATTCTTGGCATGGCTCAGCCATTAGCATGGGCTGAGCCAACAGCTCTTCCCTGTTGCAGCATGGATGCACCACCTTAGTTTGGAGGCTACAGAATGTCATGGTATGAATGGAGACCACTCCATGCCAGAAGGCATCAGCACCTGGAAACCTTCCCAAAGACACTGAATTTATTAATATAAATGCACATACATAAACACGCTGAGGTCAAAACTAGGTTCTCAGCACCCATGTCCAATTGGTTTATCTTGGAGCATTTAAACTGGCATCAGAATCCAGTTCAGCTTCACACCTTTTTACACCTGTGTTTGAACCCAAGGCTCTCCCTGCGTGGATGAAATCAGCCTCTGCTCTGCTGGCAGCGAGTGTGCAGCTGCATCCTTAAGTGCAATTCCAAAACTGCGGTGCAACAGCAGCTGCAGAAAGCCCAGAACTGAAGTATCTGTGGTTCTGTCAGACTGAAGGCAAACCCTGTATCATATACATCTATTCTTTAATTTCAAAAGCAGCAGCCTTATAACTGCAGGACACGGAGAGGCCATGCATACTTGGTAGATGTCCTGGGTCACTTGTCCCAGAAAATCCCAAGCTTTCTCTTCCTGCCCCCTTTCCCCCACATCCGCTTGCGCAGAGATAAGAAAAATAAACGACAAAAGAAACTATAACCACAAGTGCAGGCAAAAGACTGAAGCACAAACCTTGAGATAATATAAACATCTCGCATTATCAACAACCCTCTCACCAGAAATCCAAACAAAGTCTCACTGGTTACTATGAGGGAAAGAAAAAAACTCTGTCCCAGCAAAACCAGGAGTGTAGGTGTCCTCTCTGTACCATCTGTATGAGTAGTAAATAATATAGACCCAAACAACTAGCTCTACCCTATATAAATTAGCAACAGAGGATTTCCACTGGGCAGCTATCTCCCGTTATCTTCACTACGAAATCTGCAATGCAAAGGTTATTTTTACTCTAAATTATTACTCTTACTGTAGATTGAGAGTGTGGAATTAACTTGCAGGGTACTGCTGGAGTGCAAGACCAAAGCGCAGCTCCCACCCGCAGGAGACGCTGTCACAGGATGGTGCCTGTGCTGAGTAAAGGAGAGGTGAAAATTACTCCTTAACGGAGCAGCAGTAGGGTAACGGAGCCCAGAGTGCCCTGCTTACCAAGACAGAAATTTTAAGCAACCGGTGTCTGTGCAGCATTAAAGATAATCACGTTAGCAGTTCTGAGCGGGGTACTGGGATTTCTTTCCATCCACCAGCTCCAGGAGCACCGGTTGATTTTGAGCTCGCTGACTTGTTGCAGTAAATCACGTACTGTTCAGAGGAGGCCGTGGGCGAGACACAGAGCGCTGGGAAGGAGGCACTCAGCGGCACCAGAAGGAGGAGGGGTCTGACCATGAGCTCCGCTCGCCGCCGGACCTGCGTGTCCCGGGCGACGGGGGAGCGGGCGGGATGCTGAGAGGGACCGGAGGGGAAGCCAGGGACCGGTGACGGCACAGCAAGCGCTCAGGTGGGGGAAGGAAGTCAAAGAGAAAGAGGAAAAGAGGAAGAGGGAAAGGGGGAAGGGTGAGCAGCTCCGATCAGCTCCTCCGAGGACATGGCAGCCGCGGGCAGGGTCTCCACC